>NW_025920105.1:0-114714 GCF_902686445.1 Sciurus carolinensis | reverse complement strand
GATGTTGAATAGAAGCGGTGAAAGAGGGCATCCCTGCCTTGTTCCAGTTTATAGGGGGAACGCTTTCAGTTTTTCACCATTTAGAATGATATTAGCCATGGGCTTAGCGTAGATTGCCTTTATAATGTCTAGGAATGTTCCCACTACCCCAATTTTTTTCTAGTGTTTTGAGCATGAAGGGATGCGGTATTTTATCAAATGCTTTTTCTGCATCTATTGAAATAATCATGTGATTCTTAACTTTAAGTCTGTTGATATGGTGAATGACATTTATTGATTTCCGAATGTTGAACCAACCTTGCATCCCTGGAATAAAACCCACTTGATCGTGGTGCACTATCTTTTTAATATATATTTGTATGTGATTTGCTAAAATTTTGTTGAGAATTTTTTCATCGATGTTCATTAAGGATATTGGTCTGAAATTTTCTTTCCTCGATGTGTCTCTGTCTGGTTTAGGTATCAGGGTGATATTGGCTTCATAGAACGAGTTTGGTAGGGTTCCCTCTTCTTCTATTTCATGGAATAGTTTGAGGAGTGTTGGAATGAGCTCTTCTTTAAAGGTTTTGTAGAACTCGGCTGAGAACCCATCTGGTCCTGGACTTTTCTTTGTTGGTAGGCTTTTGATGACCTCTTCTATTTCATTGCTTGAAATTGGTTTATTTAAGTTGTGTATGTCCTCCTCGTTCAGTTTAGGTAGTTCATATGTCTCTAGAAATTTGTTGATGTCTTCGAGGTTTTCTGTTTTGTTGGAGTATAGATTTTCGAAATAGCTTCTAATTATGTTTTGTATTTCATTCGTGTCTGTTGTGATGTTTCCTTGTTCATTCCGAATTTTAGTAATTTGAGTTTTCTCCCTCTTTCTCTTTGTTAGTGTGGCTAAGGGTTTATCAATTTTATTTATTTTTTCAAAGAACCAACTATTTATTTTGTTAATTTTTCCGATTGTTTCTTTTGTTTCCATTTCATTGATTTCAGCTCTGATTTTAACTATTTCCTGTCTTCTACTACTTTTGGTATTGGTCTGCTCTTCTTTTTCTAGTGCTTTGAGCTGTAGTGTTAAGTCGTTTATTTGTTGATTTCTACTTCTTTTTTTGAATGCACCCCATGAAATAAATCTTCCTCTAAGTACTGCTTTCATAGTATCTCAGAGATTTTGATATGATGTGTCTTTGTTCTCGTTTACTTCTAAGAATTTTTTTATTTCCCTCCTGATGTCTTCTGTTATCCATTCATCATATAATAGTGTATTATTTAGTCTCCACGTATTGGAGAAGTTTCTGTTTTTTATTCTTTCATTTATTTCTAATTTCAATCCATTATGATCTGATAGAGTACAAGGTAGTATCTCTATCTTCTTGTATTTGCTAACAGTAACTTTGTGGCATAAAATATGGTCTATTTTAGAGAAGGATCCATGTGCTGCTGAGAAGAAAGTGTATTCGTTCTTTGTTGGATGGTATATTCTATATATGTCCGTTAAGTCTAAATTGCTGATTATGTTGTTGAGATCTATAGTTTCTTTATTCAATTTTTGTTTGGACGATCTATCCAGTGGTGAGAGAGGTGTGTTAAAATTGCCTAGTATTATTGTGTTGTGGTCTATTTGATTTCTGGAATTGAGAAGGATTTGTTTGACGTACGTGGATGAGCCAATGTTCGGGGCATAGATATTTATGATTGTTATGTCTTGCTGATTTATGCTTCCCTTAAGCAGCATGTAATGTCCTTCTTTATCCCTTCTGACTAGTTTTGGTTTGAAGTCCACATTATCTGAGATGAGGATGGATACTCCAGCTTTTTTGTTGTGTCCGTGTGCATGGTATGTTTTTCCCCATCCTTTCACCTTTAGTCTATGGATGTCTCTTTCTATGAGATGAGTCTCTTGCAGGCAGCATATTGTTGGATTTTTCTTTTTAATCCAATCTGCCAGTCTGTGTCTTTTGATTGATGAATTCAGGCCATTAACATTCAGGGTTATTATTGTGATATGATTTGTATTCCCAGTCAATTGACTCATATTTGTTTTTGACATGATTTGGTTTCTCCTTTATTTGGCTATTCCTTTAGGCTAGCGCCTCCTGTTGCTGATTTGCATCGTTGTTTTTCATCTCTTCCTCATGGAATATTTTGCTGAGAATGTTCTGTAATGCTGGCTTTCTTTTTGTAAATTCCTTTAGCTTTTGTATATCATGGAAGGATCTTATTTCATCGTCAAATTTGAAGGTAAGTTTGGCTGGGTATAAGATTCTTGGTTGGCATCTGTTTTCTTTCACGGCTTGGTATATGTTGTTCCAGGCCCTTCTAGCTTTTAGGGTCTGGATTGAAAAATCTGCTGATATTCTTATTGGTTTCCCCCTGAATGTAATTTGGTTCTTTTCTCTCGCGGCCTTTAAAATTCTGTCTTTATTTTGTATGTTAGGTATTTTCATAATAATGTGCCTTGGTGTGGGTCTGTTGTAATTTTGTATGTTTGGAGTTCTATAAGTCTCTTGTACTTGGTTTTCCATTTCATTCTTCAGATTTGGGACATTTTCTGTTATTATTTCATTGAATAGATTGTTCATTCCTTTGGTTTGTTTCTCTAAGCCTTCCTCAATCCCAATAATTCTTAAATTTGGCCTTTTCATGATATCCCATAATTCTTGTAGATTCTGTCCATGATTTCTTACCATCTTTTCTGTTTGGCCAACTTTGCTTTCAAGATTAAATAATTTGTCTTCAATGTCTGAGGTTCTGTCTTCCAGGTGTTCTATCCTATTGGTTATGCTTTCTATGGAGTTTTTAACTTGGTTTATTGTTTCCTTCATTTCAAGTATTTCAGTTTGGTTTTTTTTCAGTATCTCTAACTCTTTATTGAAATGATCTCTTGCTTCCCGTATTTGGTCTTTTAACTGTTGATTGGTGAGATCATTTAATGCCTGCATTTGCTCTTTCATCTCCTCCTTCAATGCCTGCATTTGCTCTTTCATCTCCTCATTAGCTTCCCTGATCATTTTAATTACGTACATTCTGAATTCCCTTTCTGACATTTCTTCTGCTGTGCTGTCATTGGGTTTTATTGATGTAGTATCTAGGTTTGTTTGGGACATTTTCTTCCCTTGTTTTCTCATATTGGTCAGTTGTCAGTGGGACCCTGAGATATTGCAGTTTTCCACTATTGGCTTATAGTGTCCCAGTAGATTTCCAGTGTATCACCTCCCAGCCTTCAGTAGCCTGATGTCTTGGAGGAATCTGATAAAGCAGCTCATCTGAAGAAAACTGCCCCTAGCCCCCTACTGGTTCCACGGTTTGGAACTGGCTCTGTGCGGAAATGCTCTCACTGTGGGCCTGCACCGTGCTTCTGGCCGTGTGGGAAGAGCCCACTGCCGGAGTGTGGAAGGCTATCTTGGGAAGACTCTAGCTGCCCTGCCCGGCTCCGCTAAGCCACCTCTATCTGGGCCTGCCACCCGGGCCGAGCTTTACCCAGTGGGCAGACTCACCCGTGGCTCTATTTCAGTCCAAGTCTCTCAATGCCTCCCCCTCTTAGCTCCTGGGTTCTGGAGCGACCGGGGATGCAGTCTCCCTCTAGGCCGCCATCTTGGATCGCCCTGTGAAGGGAGCCTGCAGCCGGAGTGGGCAGAGCCGCCTGAAGAGGTCTCCAGCTGCCCTGCCCTGATCCCTGGGGCTGCTTGCAGATCGAGGCTCTCCGCTGGTTCTTTGCCGGAGTACACTGCGCTTCAAGGGCTCCGGGACTCGGAGCCTGCTCTGGTCAGAAAGGCTCTCACTAGCGGGCCAGTCCCATTCCGAGAACCTGGAGAAGCTGGCTGTGTGGACGGGGCCCACCGCCGGAGTGCGCAGGGCTGCCTGTGGATGACTCTAGCTGCCCTGCCCGGCTCTGATAAGCCACCTCTATCTGGGCCTGCCACCCGGGCCGAGCTTTACCCAGTGGGCAGACTCACCCGTGGCTCCACTGCAGTCCGAGTCTCTCAATGCCTCCCCTTCTTAACTCCTGGGTTCTGGAGCGACCGGGGGTGCAGTCTCCCTCTAGGCCGCCATCTTGGATCGCTCCGTAGCAACCTTTCAATGGATAGAAACAGGTCTCTGTGGAGTCTCTGAGAGACTTGGGCTAAAAGTTACTTTAAAATAGCAGGACTGAAATAAGGATCTGGCTTGATAGAAGGTGAGAAAAGGAAAGAAACTCCTGAGACCTTTATTGGAGCCCAGATTCCCTTTTCTATTCACTATTTTCCTTCCCAATTTGTTGAGTAATGACCTATATTTATTTTTGATACTCTACATATACAAGGAAAACTGCTCAAACAATTTGAGAGTGAAGAAACTTATGGTATCTTATCAGTATGTTAGACATCAGAGAAAAGATGTGATAAATATTATTTAAACAATTAATTAAATCAGCAGAAATGAAGAGTAAGCAGAATAAATGCAGGGCGATTTATAAATTCAAAACTACATTGATCAGAAATGTAACCAGACAATTATGAGAGCACAGAACTGCATCAAAGGAGCACCAACTATCATGGCAGGTGGATAATAAGGGTCAACTGAACCTAACATGCAAAATGCAGTAGAAAAGGCCCTGAATGGGAATTAAGGAATGCCTATACATAGGTTACTTTTCTGATGTAATCTATTTTATTTGCAAGACACTAAATCTACAAGAGAATGATTGTTAAATCATTGCAGTGCTTGGTAATGTGCCAGAAAATAATATGGTAAAAATCATGCATGTGTCACTACTGAAAGGTACTCAATTCATGTGAACACATTCTAATATAAAATTCTAAAAATACCATCGAAACAATCAGAGATGTCTTAAAATTAATTTTTGGATGGAAAACCAGAAACCATATGTTGACAAACTAGACAAAAATGTAATATTCCCCCTATATGCTTGAATTTCTCAATTACTGAGTTACATAAGATTAATTCAATATATATGAAAATATTAGAACTGTATTCATTTCATTTGCTTAATTTTTTGGTCATAGGGAGGTGGATTGATTTCTAAGAAGGCAGTGGGATTAAGAAGTACAGGCATATTATATTGGATAATACTTGTTAAATTCAAGACAATAATTATTCTAAATTATATAAAATATCTTATTGGAAAAATTAAAGAGAATATCTGCATATATTAAACTAATGAAGTGATTACTCTATATAACTACAAGCAAGGAACTAAGGCATAATTGAGAAATACAATTATTTTTTGTATAACAATGTAAAGGTATGAGCTAATTCTTGCACTGAATCACTTGAGAGCCATTTAAACCCTAATCAAAAAGAAAAAGTAAAAATGAAGGAAAAAATGTGAGGAGAAAAATGATGAGGATATGTGCAAATGCATAAGAACCAAAGAAAAGAACCATTGGGTAAAATAAAACAGAAACAAGTATGAATGGGTCAAAAATATCATACTTCTAAAACATCAGCTACATTGAAGAGTGCAAAGTTGTAAAATAAGTGTATTTCCTTAGTGAACTGCAAAATATAATGAAAGTATTTAGAATGGATTTTAAGTTAATGAATTTTTAAAATTCTAGAAAAGACTCCAAGTTTGACAATACTTGTGACAAAATCATATCACATTCCTTTTCCTTTTTAGTATACAACAAAGAACACATTTAAATATCCAAGGAAAAGTTTTTCAGTAGAATTTATTTAGGTGTAGATCGTGAGGATCAGTTTTGATCAATTTTGGATCAGTTATCTATGCAAACTGGTAGATTTTCTCATTTTACTCCAGATTAAAAAAATTAATCAAAGAGCTCTTGACCCCTACTTCAGAGGATTAATAAAGTTTTTACTCTTGTTAGTCTTGTACATGCTAACATTCTGCACAGTGTCTATAAACAGAAATTCACTCAATAAGGGTGATTTTCTGGAAATAAAGGGCTAGCTTTTTCTGCTTGCAATGTAAACACAGTGTTTTTTTCTTTTTTAAAGTAATTGGCATAGTTATTGGAAAGAGTAAATTTTATAAACAAGAAATATACTTCTGGTGTGAGTGTTCTTATAGGGGACTTTGAAGATGACATAAAAGTGAAATTTAGAGCAAAAATTTGCCTTGCAATAATATATTGCCATTAGTGAATGTGGGAAATAGCTGGGCCAGGCTAATTAGACAAAGAACAATGTAGCATATTTAGCCAAGAATATAAATGGTATTTTAATGTTCTTTTAGAAAATAACTTTCCAGTTTATTCCTTCTATCATTCCTAAGGATGATGTTTTCTATACTTTCTTGGCTTCACAAGGCATTGTATTTGAAAGATTTACTTATTTGTAATCATGTTTTATGATACTGAGTTTTCAGATCACATGCAACATTTCCTACAGAGTACCTGTAATAATAGTAATAATAGTAATAAAAGCAACTACATCCCTAAGTTGAAAGCAATGTACTTACTACCTTCTAACAATTACCTTGGCTAATTCTATTAAGTCTCATTTCCTCAGTAGGAAAGAAAATATTTCAAAGAGGATTAATAGCTAACTTTTGCATGTGTATCTACCTACTGATTCCCACTGAAACCCCAACTAAACTGTAAATGCTATAACAAGAGGGGCTTAGTCTTGCTAGAGAGAAAAGCTATTTCTTTGTTTTTATAATAGTTTTGAGTCCCTATAATTTGAAATATTTTATAAAATTAATGATCTTATGCAACTCTCTTGTGGATATTTATTATATCAATTATTTTTTAAAATTTTCATGTGTATAGAATTAAAATGTGTAATACTTATGCTTCATATTTACCTTCTCCTTGTCATTTTCTATATGTAGATTTATCTAAATTTATCACAAGTTATTTTTTTAAACTAGGAAGTGAGCCCAGGGACAATTAAACCCAGATCTTCTTTTATATTTTATTTTGAAGCAGGTTCTTGCTGAGTTGCTTAGGGCCTTGCTAAATTGTTGAGCCTTGGTTTGGACTTGTGATCTTCCTGCCTGTCACCTAAGTCACTAGGGTTATGTGTGTGTGCACCATATTTCACTAATTTTTTAAAGCCTGAAATTTTGATGAATGAATAAAGAATATGTTGTATATGTACACATGGAATAGTATTTGTCCATTAAAAAGATTTGCAACATAGGTAGAAAACTATTATTAACTTTCTTATAAAAATTAATTGGTTGGAGCTAGAGGTAGGATCCAAACTTCAAAGCCAGCCTCAGCAACTTAGCAAGACCCTAAGCAATTTAGTGAGATCCTTTTTCAAAATAAAAAATATGGAGATGGGGATTTGGCTCATTTGTTAAGCACCACTAAGTTTAATTCATGGTATGAAAAAAAATTAACTGACTCTGTGTAAAAGTAGTTTTACTCCTACAAATAAAGCATAGAAAAATTAATTAAAATACACTAAAAGAGAAAATACTTGACAAAATTGTAAGTGTGCCAGCAGCCAAACACTCAAAATAATACAAATGTCTATTAATTGGAGATTGAGTAAGAAGTCAGAGTATGTTCATATGGTGGACTCTTTTCAGCAATATGAAGGAGTGAATTATTGATAGATGCAAAGTATGAATGGATTTCAAAAACTTAAAATTTAGTGAAATAATTCAGCATGAATCCCTCCTTCTGGGTGCACCTTTCTTTAGGATACAGAGTTTCCTCACACCTGTACCCTTCTTGCCATCTTCTGCCTCACCAAGGCAAGTTGCCTCCTCCCAAAGCCATCTCTGCCACACCCTTATTCCTCTATCATCCAGGGTCTGGCTCAGTATCCCACCAAAACTTCTCTCCTAAGTTCTGTGAGGACACCTTTATCATGAAATATAGAGGTCATGTTTTCAGTTTTTACTTTTTGACATTTTGCTGTTGAAGAGAGCTTGAAGTTCTTCCTTTGCTTTGTTCTGCTCTATCTTCAACACCCACATGAATAATGATCCCTTCTGTGTGTATGTCCAAAAGACACGTAAAGTCTAATGAATTCAAAATTGAAGTAGTGTTTTATGCACACCATCCTTTTATATTATTCTCTCCACCTGTGATATTTCTGTAAAGAAATGAAATTCCTTCTTCTAAGTTGGAAAATTGGATGCACCCTCCACAATATCCTTTCTTAGTTATGGGTCCTATGTTAGCCAGATATCCATTGCTCTGGCAAATTACATAGAGGATCAACTAAAAAGAGGGAAGATTTAATTTGACTTATGATTTGGCCCCATTGCTCTTGGCTTCTAAGAGGCAGAACATCATGGTGGGGAGTATGTAGTAATGTGAATCTGATCACTTCATAATTGAAAGGAAGGCGAGGGACAGGGGAGAGACAGAGATGCGGAGGGGTGTCAGGCTAAAGCTATAATCCTCAAGGACAGTCCTCCAAGGACTTACTGCCTTATGGTCCCATATCTTACAGTTTCCAGTTCTCTGAAAATTTTATTCTGCTATGAATCTATCAGTGGATTAATCCATTGGTGAAATTGCAGCCCTCATAATCCAACCATTTCCTGAAAACCCTGCTTTTGAACATTGTTGTACCAGGGAGCTTTGAGAGGTTTTGTGGGACATTGATGATTCAAATCACACACATCCTATCTCCTAAATAGCTCCTTAAGCTGCTGATTCTCTTCTATCCAAGCTGCCACTGTAATTTCTTAATTAAACTGCAGTAATCATCTCCTAGTAGCCCTTCTGGTTTCCACTCATACCTAGCCACAAACCAGTGCATTTTCTGAATGATGCTTCTAAAGATGTTTTGTATTGGGTAATCCCCTACTTAAAAGCCTTCATGGTACTCTGTTTTATATGTTAAAATTCAAACTCTGCTTTGCATATGGCATTCCCTTCACCAGAAACACCCTTTCTCCTGGCTGTTGATTCACTCTTATTTACTCTACAGGTCTCACTTTAGACATTAATTTCCTAGAACATTTTTCCTAGTTCCTCAAGGCTGAACATTTCTCCTCATATGTTCAAGGAAGTATTTTTGCTTGTCATATAATTACTGCAATTGTTTCTTTCTTGCCTGGACCAGGGCTGGAAAAAGGTGTCTGACATACACTTCCTGAAAATTTAGAATGCAAGCAGTTTCTTTCTACCAATGGTGAGTTGCTATGAAATCACATGGAGGACCTACTAAACCATAGCCTGGTGGCTATACACCTAGAGTTTCTGTTCAGCAGTTTGGGGTTGTGCTGATGGTAAGGCTGGAATTAGATATTGGCAGGGATCTGAGAGTGAAACACTGAAGTATCCAGAGGGGAGAGTTCTCATCAGGAGAGGTTCGAAGGTCCAGGTGTAAGTAACACCCCCCAGTGGAAAGTGGGGATGTCTGTTTGCACATGAAAGATGCACAATATTTCCTTGTGGACACTTTCATATTTCAACTTGACTTCTAATGGTATTTGGGATTATTTTTCTCAGGGTACCTACTGAGAATCCATTAGGGACATTTCTTAATGAGTTAGGTAACAAGTCACTTATTAGACTCATCACTACCTACTTTTTTATAAAAGACTTTACTAGTTTAATATAAAATATATATACACATTTGAAATTTTCTAAGAACAGAAAAACATAATTCCATGCCCCTTGAGGTAGAGGCAGAATAAACAAGTATAGGTAGAATGGAAATGAACAAAGAAACTGCAAATTTAAATCTGAGAAGCTGTTATGAGCACCGTCACCTTTACTCCCCAAGATTATTCTCCAGAAATAAATTGTTTAAAAGAACTTGAATCTTAGAGTATTATGTGTCAAATTAATATTCATATTAATAATGTTCATTTTGCTAGTTTTCACAATGTTTCTTTTAGATTAAATAAAGTGAAGGGAAAATATCATTAGAGGCTCATCAGTATATTCTACATGTTATGTGTTGACTGAATGACACCAACATAGAGACCCTGAGAGGAACAGGCACAACTGTAATGAACCCCATGCTCCATGATTAAGTGTTGAGCTCAACAGATAGATTATCCCCTTGACCCCCAACCCTTGCCACTTCTCATGTTCACTATCTACAAAATTTCTTTTAAAAGGATGAGCCCATTACCCCTAAAATGATTCTCAGTCTCAAGCACCTGCACCCCTTCTCCTCTTGAGTGTATATCCAGCACTTATTTAATTTCTATATAATCTCCTTGTTTTCCTAAATAAATATTTGTAATTCTTCTGATATGCTCCCAAATTTCTTTCTATTGAGTAAGTCAAGGCCAAGGGTCAAGTTGAGAATGCCATTTCCCTTCGGGGTAAGCTTCTTGGATCCTATTCATTGATACCATGAAGGAAGCCCATTATGACTTTCATCTTTATTTTTGAAGGGCTCAATTTCTTTGTCCCTTTTGCAAACATTTATTTCACTTTTTATTTTTTGAGAGTTCTCTGCTCATCTTCTTTGCTTATTTCTATAGGGGTCATTCATCTATTTTTCTTATTGAAGGAAAACTACTTATATAAATATTAATATTTTCTGTGTTTTTCCCTATAGTTTTATAAAGATGATTTTTTTAGCCCATTAAGTATTAAGCATTCAATTCTGTGAACATAGGAATCACATATTCTCTCAAAGTTACCACAATTGGTATGTTTGTTGAACAATTTAAGTTTTTATAGGTGTTCCACATCTGGAATGATGAATGGAATGGATCAATTTACAAATAGGTGGCTCTATTAATGTTTTATAAAGTTGCATGCTTTTCTTAAAAATACATTTATAAATCTATTATTTAGAAAAAAAAAATTCTTTTTATCTCATGAGTCATAAGAGAAATGAAGACAGAAAGGAAGAAATGAAATAGGAGAGTGATGTTTATCATGCTTATAACAGTCTAAGAGTCATGAAGGGATTATATAGTGGCTGTCAAATTTTAATTTACATAGGAATCACTTGGAGATCTTGTTAAAGTTCAGACTCAATTCAGTAAGTCCAGGTCAAGCCTGAGAATGTGCATTCACTTCTGCTTTCAGGTGAGTTGGATGGTTCATGGACTACAAGAGGAATACCTGGGCTCTATATTGTAACATGTGGGACAATATCAGTGAGTTCAGTGATCATTCTAATTCCACATTCTCATTTATTTGCAAACCCTCTAAACTAATTAATTTTATTATTCTCAACTTCTTATTCTGGAAAGTAGGAGACAACAAAATCTCATTTTTTTATGCTAAACTATGTTTATTTCTTTTATTTGGCTTTGACCTAAATACTGAAAATATGTTTTCTTAGAGAAAAAAATGCCTAGTTTTTTTTTTTAATACAACTACTTTAGATGGCTTTTTTACATTCATCAAGTACATTCTTTTTTCTAAATAGCATCATTTCCTACTATATCCATGGTTAAATATATTTAAAAACCCATTGTCAAGAATTTAAAAAATTACCTCAGCAAGAGAATTAAATTCTAGTGTAGGAGTCATTTAAATTCCTATTTTACAAACACCATTAAACGAATCTAACAAAAGTTGCCAAAAAACAGAATCCTAGACAATAATCACAGGAGTGGTTGACACACCTTCTGGGACACTTCCACCTTCCAACAAGTGAGTGTCCAGAGCAACATTAATTCCTTACTACTGTACTACTGAATTAAATATGTACATCATTCTAAAAACATTTTAAGCTCTTTTACAGTGCTATACATCCTCCTTTTTAGGAAAAAAATAAATTTAATTTTCCTACAGTGTTCTGAAAGGAAACAAGGTCTTCTTTTAAAAAAAATCCATAGCAATTAGTGTTTTTCTTTTTCTTTTCTGAATTTTTAAATTCCAACAAAGCATTACTTTGCAAAAAGTTCTTTAGTCCAAATTCAGTGTCTCTGTTTTGATCTCTTTGTAAAAGAACTCTTTGTTCATCCATTCTTTTTGCATGAGATCATAAAATAAGGCTAAAAATATCTTCATCTTTTACCATTAGACCCTTTGTAGCAGCAGATGGTGTAGCACATCTTTGATTATCTAATCTGGACCCTTGACATTTTACAAGGATATCAAAGAAGTCTTCATCAGGCTCTTTATTGTCATTAGTTATTAGTCAGTCAAGTACTGACTGACTATTGTTTTTTGTCAGATGAAGTCCTGGCTAATTGCTGAAACTGGCCCTCTGATCATCCAGATGGCAGCTCTGTGAACTGGCAAGATCTAAAATCTCATCGGTGTTGGGGGACACCACAGAAACAGATGGTGTTTTCAGCATATCCTTAGTGGGAGTAGAAGAAGCTGCATGGCAGCTCTTTTCTTGTAAACAGCACCTCTGGTCATTCATCCTGTTGCTTTGAAATTTATTTAAGAGTTCAAAGAATCCTTCATCTCTAACAGTATCTGCACTGATTCTCCTCTGAGAATTCTGATTTCGGTGATCAATGGAATTACTGGCATCTTGGAGAACTTTAGCAGAGGAATTGGTTTTGTACTTTTTCCCTTTCAGTGTGTTGACAAAGAGTAGCTTTGCAGAAGGTTTGGCAATAAAGGTTTTTGTTTAGTAAGGATTTCACTGTTCCAGTTTGGTACCTTTTCTGGTGTTAACTTCATGAGTTCCATATTTTCCATACTGTGTCAGCGTCCTAACTTGGGGCGAGCACCATATAAACTGTTAACAATCTCAGTATTTTCAGACATGGAATTATTTGTGTTATAGCTTAGACCAAGAACCATTTGAAGGTCTGAGAGATTAAGTCATGCTGTTAGTTGACCACTTTTATCTCTAACCTCTCTTGAAATTTCCAAGTGCTTTTCAGCAAAATGCATTGCTTGATCATGATTTCCAAGAGTTGAGTATGCATTTCCTAAGCTCACAAACTCTTCCTTCACCAATTCTATCTTTTAGCTCTTGAGCAATTGTGTAGTGCTTCAGATGATAGTCAATGCTTTCTTATAGTCCTGAAGTAAAGTATATGTGTTTTCAAGGCTATAACAGGACTGTTCTTCTACAGCTCTGTCTTTAAGCTGTCAAGTCAATAGTAGTGTCCTCTTGAAGTATTCAGAAGCATTTTCAAATTCACTAAGAAAAATATATGCATTTCCAAGGTTGCTATATGCTCTTCTTTCAGCTACTCTATCTCCAAATTCTTTTGCAATAAGGAGGTGCTGTTCATCAGATATAACTGCATCCCTGAAGTTACCAAGGAGATAATGTGTATTTCCAAGATTTCCAAAGGCTCGTCCTTGGGCTGCTCAGTCACCCAAAGCAGTTACTAATGATAGGTTTTCCTCATAAAAATCCACAGCTGCCTGCAGAGCACTTCTCACTTCTTCTGGAAATTCTTCTACATCCTGGGCACCAGGGCAACCAAAACTCTTCCCTTTGGCATGATACACATTAACAAAATTGTAAAGTGCTCTTGCCTCTCCAACCTTGTCGTTAAGCTCTCTGGAAATATTCAGATGTCGCTGATAACAAACTATAGCTTCATCAAAATTCCCAAGATCTTTTAAGGTGTTTCCCAGATTGTCACTAGTTTGGCTTATCCCAGCTGGTCTCCAATAGTCCTTGCAAGAGTTAAATCATGATGGTGGTATTCCAATGCTTTGGCATAATCATGCAAATAGAAATAAGAATTACCCAGCTGGCTGTAAATAGCACTAAGTGTTTTTAGATCTTCAGTTCCAACCTGAGCTGCAGCTTCAAAAAATGACACAGCAGCATGGCAGTGTCCTGATTTACACAGACATTCCCCTTCCAAGGCCAGCTCTAGGCAACAAGCTTCCATTCTGTAATGAACATGAAAAGAATGGTCTTCCCTCATGCTTATCAAATTTTCCTCCATCAAGTCATATTACAAGCTCCAGTGGACCGGTGGGTCCCTAGTGTGCGGTGGACACCATGGAGCTGTGACAGCGGCCCCAGGCAGTAGGAAGGGGCTCAGGGCCCCTGCCTCAGGTGGGTCTGGGCATCTCCAAGAGTGAGCCAGGCAGGGGCACAGCAGCAGGCTGGTGCATGCCCCCTGTGCCCAACAGCTCATTTTTAAAAGAGCAGTGTATCAGTGTTCATGGATTAACAGTCCTCTACCTCAAGTTCTTTTAGAATATATTCCTCCTATTTTTGATACTAAGGATTGAATTGACAGGTAATCAACCTCTGAGCTACATCTCCAGCCCCTTTTACTGTAATTCTGAGATAGTATCTAAGTTGGTTTCAAAGGGACTCATTTAGTTACTGAGACTGTCTTGAACTTGCTGCCCTCCATTATCAGTTCTTCAAGTCTCTGGGATTATAGGCAGGCACCACTGTGCCCAGCATATGGCCCAGAATTTTTAAAGGTAAATGTACAAGTTTAGAATGTTCACTTTTTTGTTTTTCTTTTATTTTTATTTTTACAAACTGCATTTTGATTCATTGTACACAAGTGGGGTACAACTTTTCATTTCTATGGTAGTATACAATGTAGATTCACACAATTTATGTAATCATATATGTACACAGGGTAATGATGTCTGTTTCAGTTCACTCTCTCTCTTTCACCCACCCACTACTATCCCATTTCCCTCTACACAATCTAAAGTTTCTCCATTCTCCTCTTACCCTCCCAAACCTCGTTATGTATCATCATACACTTATCAGAGAAAATATTAAGCCTTTATTTGAGGGGGATTGGTTATTTTACTTAGCATATTATTCTCCAATTCCATCCTTTTATCTGCAAATGCCATAATTTTATTCTCCCTTATAACTAAGTAATATTCCAATATACCACAGTTTGTTAATTCATTAATTTGTTGAAGGACATCTAGGTTGGTTCCACAATCTAGCTATTGTGATTAGAGCAGCTATAAACATTGCTCTGGCTGTGCCACTGTAGTATGCTGATATTAATTCTTTTTGGCATAAACTGAGGAGTGGAATAGCTGGGTCAAAAGGTGAACCCATTCCAAGTTTTTGAGGAATCTCCATAGTGCTTTCCAGAGTGACTGCACCAATTTACAACTCCACCAGCAACACATGTGTGCCTTTTTCCCCACATCCATGCCAACACACGCTGCTTGTGTTCTTGACAACAGCCATTCTAATAGGAGTGAGATAAAATCTTTGCATTTCTCTAATAACTAGAGATGAAGAACACTTTTTCATGTATTTGTTAATCACCAATTTATTTTCTTCTGTGAAGTGTCTCTCCAGTTACCTAGCCCAATTATTGATTGAGTTCTTCGTTGTAAAATTTTTTGGAGATTAGTGCTCTATCTGAAGTTCCTGTGGAAAAGATTTTCTCCCATTCCATAGGGTCTCTTTTCACATTCTTGTTTTTGCTGAGAAAGAACTTTATAGTTTGAATCCATCCCATTTATTGATTCTTGCTTTTATTTCTTGATCTCTGGGAGTCTTGTAGGAAGTCTGGTCCTAAACCAACCTGATGGAGATTTGGGTCAACTTTTTCTTCTATTTGGTGCAGGATCCTGAGGACTGGTCACTGTTGGGTCAGGAGTCCCGAAGGTCAGAATATTCACTTTTTTTAAAAACAGAATTGAATATATAGAATGAATTAAATCACAATAAGTACAAATTTTTAAAAGCTACAGAATGCCCTACATATCACCAAAATCATTAAAATGCAGTTTGCATAAGTGCCAGAAAGACCCCATAATACTTTTTTTTATAATCTTGAAATATATATTGAGTGCTCAATTCTTAGTAGGTATTGCTTATTTTTTGCTCCGAGGTTTTTATATAATCTTGCTAGATTGAATAAATCCATGTGGATGGCAACAGAAAATAAAAATAGCCTCTTCCCATGTGCAGTCAAATTCATATATATTCAGGATACAAGGGTCTTGGAAAGGGCACTACTGGGCACTGTTAGCCAATGTTCCTTAGGGGCCCTCGATATGTTCTCAAAGAACAGGACTTCTTTGTGCTGCATTTAACCCTTGTCTCCTTGCTATCAAAGTGAGAGAAGGAGGCAAAGGTGAGACTAGGGTCAGTTGTAGTTCCTAATCCATCTGCTCCACTTGGCTGCTGTCATCAGGCCTCAGTTTCCCCACTTTTTCTTTCCTGCTTAGACTTGTGCAGGGTGGTATGTGAAGGTTAATTGGAGTACAGTTATAAAGGTTAATGGGAGAGTTAATAAAGAGCCAAGCACACAGAATGGTGAACAGCAAGAAGTACCTCTCATGGGAAAGTCAGTCCAGTTTATTAATCTATTTCAGGGTCACCTCATGTTACACCAGGTTACATACTTTGTTCATGTCCAGATCACATGACTTGCTTGCTTCTCAGAGTCCACTAGGACCAAAAGATATTATAATAAGATAATATCTCCAGACCTCAAGGACCGAGGAGTTGCAGAGTATTTCTAAGTCATTCAAACAGAACACCTATTGTGTCCTGAGGTGTTTGCTCAACTGAAAGGACTTTTGCTCCACTTTACATTCACTGATCTGAAATCCATACAACTCCCCTTTTTTGTTTTGTATGGCCTTTACAATAGACATGACTAGTCTTCTGTTCAAGGAAGGTAGAGGGAGAAAGCAAGGCAAACATTGGCAAAACCAAGCAGAGTATAATAAGGCAAAAATCAATAAACATTCTCCAATGAAAAACTCTTTGATCTATGTAAAATTTTGTAGCCATAAGTTTAAGCAATCTAATAAATCCCCTTTTCCATCATCTTGTTGCACTGTTTTTACAATGTCCTTAACATGATCCAATGCCCTTTAAATGAGGTTACTATTATTAGTTAAATGGAAAAAAACACATATTACTAAATTCTGGCCACCCTTTTGATGTAACATCAGGAAATAATCAATAGCTGCCATATTATCAAGAATAGATTGACGATACAAATTTCAAAAGAATTAAAAATTTTTGCTAAGTACTGGGGCACCACCAACAAGAAAATAACACAATAATAGTCAGCATAGTTGTGGAATTCTGGGTAAGTTTGGCAAGCAGAACTGTAACCAAATTTCCCAGGGTACATCTAAATCCATCTGGGCTAGCAAATGTTGAGCAGATGTTGTTAAAATTTTTATATCACCCCAAGTCACTAGATGATTAGAAAACTGAGGGTTTCATGGATCTCTTGTTCCTATTGGATATTTCTTCTTTGAATTATGGTTCTCTTCATCCAGGGTCAAATAGAATTTGGGAATCAAATTGAGAAGTCCTTGATGCCAACTCATCATGATGATGAATCTCACACATCTGTCAGGAATCCAGACAGGACCTGTAGGAGTAATAACAGCAGCATATCCCCTTCACCATGTAATTATAGGTGCAGTGTCCTTTAATTTAATATGGTGGAAATTGGTATTTTACCTAAATCATTGGTAGGGGTTCCTTAGGGGAAAGACAGAAGACCAATGATGTATATTATCTTCATTCTCTACATTAAGAGCTTTTCTTGTGAGCAAGGCAATATTGAGAGCATTATTAACATGAGCAAGACTATGTTCCCTTTTTTGTTTTCTTTTAAAAGGTACATATTAAGTGTGTGATGTGCATGCTCAACTAAAGCCTACCCCGTAGGGTTGTGAGAAATTCCATGGATTAGAATTTTATTCCATTGATTACAAAATTTAGCAAAGGAACTAGAAGTACCAGTAGGGGCATTCTCAGTTTTAAATGATGTGGTTTGCCCATTGGGGCAGTGCAAAGGAGTATATGAGAGATACAGGCTGAGACCTTCTCTGAACAATGTGCACTGGCCCATATAACACCTGGGGATGTATCTGTGGTAACATGTAAAAAGAAATAGGTGTGAAAAGGAGAACATGAGTTATATTTATCTGTCAAAGGGCATTATAATATAAACCTTGAGGGTTTACCATTTCCCAAGTGGGGAAACAAAAGGGTTTAAAATGAGAACAATTATTAACAGTGATGTGAGCCTGTTAAGAGGAAATAGAATATTATTTCATTAAAAAATGAACATTTTGATGAAAAAAGTATGATGCCATGGCATCTGAAAAGAGAGAATAAAGTGATTTTATAGCAGCATCAGCATAAGCTTTTTCTTCAGTGAGTTGTCCCGAAATCTTAGTGTGGCTATATATGAGGAAGAAATATTGGAACTGTATAATACTGTAAAAGAGATTGAAGAGTAATAAGCAGGGGTAACAAATTAGAGTCCAAATGAGGTGACCAAATTGCAGAGGAAATATGAAGTTATCAGTTTGCCTATATACTGAGAATCTGTAATGATGTTTAATGTTGTGGGAAACATATGAAGAGCCAAAATAATTGCAGCTAATTTTGCTCACGGAGAAGAAGCTTGGGGCAACATGTAATAATTAGTCCATTTTTTTATCAGTGAATATAGATAATAATCTTGTTGTGTTCCTCCATCAGTATAGACAGTAATACCACTGTAAAATGTAAAGGAGGTGATTATAGAAGAAGCATGAGAGACTTGACACAAGGAAAGGCATTCATTCTAAGGTGAATGGAAAGAAATAGAAGTCAAAAATTTAGTTAAAACAGCTTGAGAATATGAAGAAAATTGTAAAACTGTAAATGTTAAGTCTTTCTATAAGTAACATAACAAACATGAATATCTGTTCCAGTAAGAGATAAAATATGATGACAACTATCTGAGATCAATTGAACATATATATCAGAATAAGGGAGTACATTTTGAGGAGAATATGACCACTGTATTACATACAATATTTGATGATGCAGTAAAGGCATAAGGCTTTCCTGTAAAGATTATTAGAGATAAAAGAACATTGAGTGTTGGGATCTATCTATAAGGACTCTAAATAACTTCACATTAACATGCTGAAGAGCTGCAGTGAGTAAAGGAGTTAACTGAAAAAAAATGGTGGGATTATGTTGTTTTCTCAACAGCTGAAAAAAAGGTGAAAACATATCAGTAGCTAAAGAAATATAAGGTGGATCCCAATTAAAATGTCTTAATAGTTGCTGTAAGTGAACTAAGAAGAATTTGGAAGAAAGAGATTTGAAACACAAAGAATGGAAAAAAAATGGAGTATTTTATGTTCTAATTAGTTAATAGGGAGTTGTCATTGATTTTTTTCTGTGACCACATAGAGGTCAGATTGTAATAGAATGTGTTGTAATTTAGTTAAAGTGTGTTCTATAAGTATTGGCCCAGCAATCAATATATCATTCATGTAATCATAAACAAGAATTTGTGGGAATAATTTTCAGAAACACTGAAGAGCATTATTCACAAAAATGTTGATATAATGTGGGTATACTGAACACACCTTGAGGAATAACTTACCACTAATATTTATCAGCAGGCTTATGATGATTGAAAACAGGAACTGTGAAGGCAAATTTTTCTTGATCATCAGGAGAGGAAAAGTAACAAAAAAAGTCTTTTAAGTCTACTACATATAAAGAAAAATCTTGAGGAATTAAATTAGGATTAGGCAATCAATTCACATTGAAGTAGACCCATATGTTGTATATATTTGTTAATTTCTCTTAAATCTTATAATAATCTCAATTTCTTTGATTTCTTGTTTATGATAAAAATGGGTGTATTCCATGGACTGGTAGAAGGTTCACTATGTCCCAATTTTAACTGATCTTGAATGAGAACCTCTGCAGCTGCCACCTTCTCCTTAGACAATGGTCATTGTTCTACCCACACAGGAGTGGTAACCTTTCACTTTAATGGCAAGGTTGTCATTTTCACAGAGACCCCTATAAAAAAGGTAACCCCATAGGCATTTGTAACATGTACAAGATATTTTTGCCCCCTTATAGGAAAGTTAATAGCCATAATGTACGGTTGAATGTGTGTAATAGCTTGAGGGTTGGAACAGGTGAAGCATTGCTACCATAGATAACTTTTAGTCACCTGTTTATTATTTACCCCAATGCCCCAAACTGGAATGGTCCTCTGAAAGAGCCATGCACAAGGACACCTTGAGACAGGGATAACTGCTACATCAGGACTGGTGTCTCATAACCCTGTGATTCACTGCTCATTTTCAAAAAGGGTTATTTTTCATCTATTTTCAGTAATAGGTAAACATGCTCCTATAATACTATATCCAAATCCCATATTTCCTCTTTCATTTAGGGATTGTTGGGCAGTAATATAAGGACTGACAGTAAATTGAGCTATGGAGGATCCCTTGAGAAGAATTAAAGGCCTATGAGAACAAACTTGAATGTATATTACACCAGTGTAATCAGAATCAATCACTTCAGGAATTATAAATTTAGCACTGTGAGATTAACACCATGAGTGTAAATTTAGCACTTCTTTAGCACTGTGAGAGTGTGGTAAAATTAAGTCAATGTTACCTTTAGGTAGAGGTCCTTGAGTTTGGGTAAGAATTTTATTAACTTCCCCATAGAGACATATTTGAGCATCCTCAGTAGTAAATAAATCTAACACTGTGATCCCACTAGTAGCATGAAAGGATTTGTGGAAGGAGCTTCTGTTTGAACTGGAAACATCTGTGAAGGAGACATCTGCATCTGCAAATGAGAAGGGTTCCTCCTCCTTTGGCCTTGGGTCAGAGGTGACTCATAATTAGGTTTCCTGATATGCCTGTTTTAGATCTGCATTGATAAGCTAAATGAAATACTTTATGACAGATTGGACATTTCTGATTGGACTGTTATTGCAGCCTCCCCTTTTTTTATCTTACAGACCTTTTGAATATGATCAGGTCTTTTACAATTGTAACAAAGTTTATCAAAGCCATGTCCACTCCTGGGAACTTGGGCGGGTGCAACCAAACTCTCTGGTCTGGTGAGGGGTGAAGGGGGATTGGAAAATAAAGATTTGCAGACAGACCTTGAAGATTAAACTGGGATCAGGTGGAACTCTGCTCTCTAATGGGGAGGCAGCTCTAAAGAGTCATGCCAGCAATGTTTACTTATATATATCTCATTATCAGGTTAAAGACTATGCAGTTCTTTATATTCAGGAAAGTTACAGAAATTAGGACATCCTGTGTAGTTTTTCTGTAGTTGAAATTCATAGTTGGAAAGTGCAATGATAGAAGCTTTGTGTTGATCTCAAAAAAGTCCACTGTTAAAATTTACTATAAGGTAGGCAGAAAACTGGAAAGCAGAGCTGGTGAAACTGGTTGTCTAGCATAAGAATTTCTTCCTTTCCTGGAGCTGTGTTATCGCGCTCCCCACCCGCAGAGAGACACGACACCTGGTTCTTTTCAGCCTTTTTATTGCGCGCACCCCCATCTTCTCAGTTCTTTCTTTGTTCTCTTTCTTTGTTCTCTTTCTTAGAGGAACTTACACTCCAATATATACATTACTGTAACCAATCAGCCTTTGAGCACGAGGGGAGAGCATGAACAGATACAGGCAGTAAATGCAGACATGCAGTGATCATGCACTGTCCACGAGGGAACTCAACCAATCCCTGGAACTTCCTCAAAATGATGTCAGTTGTTTGTGCAAAAGTTAACTGCTCTGGCTCACTGCCAGGCGCCATCTTAGCCTTACCTAGGGCCAGGGGTCCCGGGCACCCCGACAGTTCCCCCTTTTTTATTATAAAATTAAGGCTCGGGACCGTGCCTGTCTTAGGCGGAGTGGTCAACCACCGTCCTTACCCGTCTGACTACCGGTCCAGCATTGTGAGCCATACTTGTGGGGAACTGCCGGCCTCTAGGGCGGCCATGGCCTGATGGAAGATGATGCGATCTCTAGCATAATCTTGGCGCATGCGCATGATAAAGCGCGTGAGGAAGATAACAGTAATAACCATGAGGATAAATAAAGCTCCCATTCCTGCCCATAGCTTTACAAAGCTGAAAGAAGAGGATATCCAACTTAGCACTTCAGACATTGGCGCTCTATCGACTCTAGTAGCGTTAAGGCTAACAATTTGAGATCTAAGAATAGCAGTAAGATTATCAAATTCATAAGACCAGTTGGTACGAAGCTGAACAGATAAGATTCTAGACAAGTTTGCTGCATAGCTGAAGTTATGGTAAGCTACAGGTGTAACGCACAGTCCCGTCAGATGATAAATACATCCCACGTTTAACAGTTCCTGTAAAATGTCCATTTGTTCTTGAAGTAAGTCCACTCTTTGATTTATAAGGAGTATGCCTGCTGTTAGATGTTGGTTTAGGGTCTCTT
Source organism: Sciurus carolinensis (assembly GCF_902686445.1). Classification (NCBI taxonomy): domain Eukaryota; kingdom Metazoa; phylum Chordata; class Mammalia; order Rodentia; family Sciuridae; genus Sciurus; species Sciurus carolinensis. Next base: position 92,733 of record NW_025920105.1, on the reverse strand, counting down.
TAGTCTGTAAGGCTGCAGCTGTATTTTCGGCCAAGTGATTGACTGCTGTTGCTGTAGGTATGGCAGTTGCTAGTGCTGCTGTTACAGAAACCACTATTGCAGTGACCATAGTCGCTGTGATGCCAAATTCTCTCCTGTTTCTTGATAGTAACACTGGCAATTCTGCATCTGTAACAGAGACTGGGACTGGTAGGAAGGTAGGAACACACATTAAGTCTGCCAGCAGGAACCCTAGAAGCATTTTAACATTGAGAGATAGCACAAATCTGAAGTACAATTGAGAGAAGCAGTTGTTTTGTTACATAGTTGAACTGTTCCTCCTAAGAGACTAAAAAGAGGTTGTAAGTTAGTTTATTCCGTGGAAACACACAAACTGAGCCGCAGCTCCAGTAAAGCACCGGGTTACCCTTATTACCCAGAGTTAAAAAAAAAAACCCAAACAAAGAGACAAAGAGAAAGTTTATCTTTAGGGGACCTGAAGGTCTCCTTTATTCCCCCTTTTTGTTTATCATGGATAGAATCTTATATCCATTTGTCCATCCTGCCTCGGTTATCAGTTTGCTTAATCATTTGGTACTGTTGAGTAAGGACCATAGTTTGGATTGTTTAAAGGGAATAATACAGACTTCTCCCGGCAGGGAGAAAGGGGCCATGGCTGATATTTCAAAAGTCCCGAGAAGTGAGCGCACCCTACATCCCCTATAGGTCAAAGTTTCCTTTGTTCTTCAGTTCTCTCCCCCCTTACCTTACTCTCCTTCCTGCCTTCGTGACTAGGCCTGGTTTTGCATTAAGTGAGAAACCATGGGCAGGGGGAGGGCCAAGGTGATTCAGGCAGGTAAGGGCCCAGGGGGCATTAATTAGCATCTCCTTGCTTGCAGTCCTTGATAAAGGCAGGTAAATTTGGTAATCAATGGGCTCCGGAGATCCTTGACATTTGCAAAGGCAGATGGCTTCATGGCTTCATTTCCTCGAATTGACCCGATTCTCTATTTCTACACTAACTACCTGCCCTCAATTCTGGCTTCATTCCCCGCTTTAGCTATAGGAACTCCCAACTGCTTTAAGGAAAAGGGGGCGTCGGTCATTCTGGCTGCTTCGAAGCTGAAAGGGGGCAGTGAGGGGCAAGCAGTTTGGAGTTCCTTTTTTAAAAATCGGGTCAATCGAGGGGTCCGAGGTAGAAGTCTGGTTGGGGAGGAGCAGGTTGTAAAGTCATCTGGGGGTGGGTGCTTCTATGATAGAAGAACAAAAAGACATGAGTACTGAAATGAAATTAGTACAAAGTAAATGTTGCAGCATCTGGAACATGCCACTGAGTATCATGAAAATGACAGAAGTCAATCTCTCACCAGGAGGTGGAAGAACTGAAAAATTGTTCCCATAACTAGACCTAGCAAAGGCTGGAAAGGACAAGGCCTTTATTTGGGAACTTTAACATTGTCCAGGTTATCAGGAATGTAAACACAGCATTTAACTCTTAATGTCATAGATATCCCAAAAAATATAGTTAAGCTACTGAAGTCATCTGATTTTGTAAAATATCCCTTTATTGGTATAACCTGTGTTTAGTAGAGAGCTCTATACTTCTGTTACTTAGGGCTAGGTAATCATACGAGCAAACATAGATTAAGTCTACCTGTGTAGCTTAGGAAGATCTGCAGGCCTTAAACTGACTAAAAACTTCTGACTCTGGCAGTTTCTCTTGATAGTTATCAGGCACATTTGCTGAAGAATCTTTCTTTCATTTGTAGCTTCCAGTCTTTATTCTAGTGGACTAACACAAGTGTACATCTTAAGTTACATTTAATTATTATTTCTCTTAAATGCCCAAGAATGGCTATATTTTGGTTTTCACTGTTTTGCTGGGTGTCTAGGATCAAGCTGGTCAAATTGACCTGGTTCCTGTCTTGTTAAAGAGTCAGCTGAGTTCCCACAGGGGCCACTTGTAGAGAACTGAAGAGCAGCTTCTTAGCTCCTCCAGTACCATTGGTTAGGCAGGGTCTCCTTGATGAGGTGACTTCCTTAGGAAGCATTAAGGGATGTCTCCCTTTTTTCATGACCCTCCTCTGCAGCAGATGCACTGAGTGATTTTTCATCCTCTAGTCTCAACAATCTCCTTGATCAGGAGGTTGTGTGACCCAGAGTTGCAGCACTCCTTAGAGAAGTCCTCTTATTCCCTGGGTTCAGGCTGACTGAGGGCAAAAGATCCAAATACTGGCCTATCTTGCCTTCTGTATTTAATTCCAATCTCTAAGTTTGATCTTAATCATCCAGCAAGCCAGTTTCACCAGTCATAAAGTAAGAGTACTGGGCTTTAACTTTAATGTCCATAACTTTACAGTTATTTACCCTTTTATCTAACTGGAGTCTGCATTAGTTCTGGAAGTTACCACTATCTGTTCTGGTATCTGTTACCACTATCTGTTAGGTGATGACTTATTATCACAAGTTACCTAGGTTGCGTGTTCTTGAGGCAGCTACTTCTGCAAGACATTAACAGGTAACAGTTTTACAAAATGAAATTAGCAAGAGTAAAAATATATTCTGCTTGTATAATAGCTATCTTGAATTTTGACTGAGAACCACATTATATTTCCTATTTGAGATCATAGTAATTTTACAACAAAAAACCAATCTATTGATTATAACTTTAAATAAGCTGAATTCTGACTTATTTTGGAGTCACTCTAACATGCAGTAAGGTGGGAGGCAGAGCCTTATCTCAGGTAAGGCGTGACTCTTTACAGATTTTAAGTGTTCTAATCCTACAACTAATTTTTGCCCCTTTTGCCATGACCAGCATGACCAAATTTTCAAGTTCAGTGAGGGTCAAAGGAGTATTAGAAAATAAAGGTTTATAAACACAGATTTTGAAGATTAAGCTGAGATCAGATGGAGCTCTATTCTCTGATGGAAATGCAGACCTAAAGAGTTATGTTAGCAATCTTTATACATGTCTTATTATTTTAGAGACTATGTAAGCATTATTCTTTGTTTTTAGGAGAGTTATAGAGACTAGACCATCTATGCAACTTTTCCCCACAACTGCAAAGTACAATGTTAGGAACTCTGTGTAGCTCTCAAAGAAGTCCACTGTCCAAAGTTACTGTAAGGTGGACAGGAACTAGAGAAGGGAACTGATGAAACACTGGTTACCTAGCAAAACAATTTCTTTCTGCCCAAGAGCTGTGTGCCTGATATCAATGTAAGAGCTGATAGGACTCCTGTACAGAGCCTCCCCAGGGAGGTTACTGCCACAGCAGTTAGGCATCTTGTGCTCCTACACAGGAACACTTCCAGGCACCAGGCATGCTACAGTCATGAAGTCAGGGACCCCAATCTCAGTCATTGTTGTCCCATTTTTGCTATAATGCATTATACTCTTTCTTAAATGTCAATTAAGAAGTTTATATATATTGATTTCTGAGTCCATATGAACATTAGTTAACACAGTCTAACATTATATCCAAAACAGGAATCAATCAAAGAAAGGCTGAGAGAGCTTTTAACTTTTCTTTTGTGTAGCAAAATGTTTTCACCTTTTACAATATGAACCTTTAAACAAATCAGGCTGTCACTAACTCTTAGATATATATTTACATTTAAATTTTTATCTCAGTGAAATAAGTAACCCATTTTACATATACCTTACTGATAATATGTCCCATAATAGAACATTAAATGATAGAAATAAATTCCCAATTAAAATTTATTCTTTATAAGTTTAAGATTACCATTACAGACAAGTTTAATCTGGAGAATAGCAGCTTGATAAATTTCCTGCTCTAAAAACTTGTATACCTGGAAAATATGAACACATTTAATATACAACTAGAAACCATTTCACAATTACCTTGACACTTTTTTTCTTACCAAATTTAGTTTTTAAAGAAAAATTTAGACTCTGTAACACAGTACAATACTTTAACAGTTGTTTAACCATAATTGTATACACCCCAATTTTTAAGACTAATTGTTCTAAAGAATAAAACTTAATAGACACAAAGTTAAGAGTAAATTAGTGTTTCTAAGAAATCCTTGCCATTTTACCATGTCATTTTACCATATAGATTAAACTTTGGCTTATATTAGAACATTAGTATTTCACTTTAGGAAAAACCTTAAATAGCTTTAGCTGTTTCACATACATACAACCAACTTAGTTACACACAGACTTGTTGAAACTTGCCCTTTACTTACACACAGACTTTCTTAGCACTTAGACCCTCATGTATTCCATCACGCAGGCACTTTCTTACCCAGAAACATTTTTTTTTCTTTTTACTAAATACATTTCCATACCCAGAACCTTTTATTTTCTCTTTCCTATTTGTTGACCCCTTTTTGTTCACATTCTGAAACAACTCTTATGAAATTTCTGAATTTAGATAAATCACTCTATTTTAATAAGATTAAATATTTTGTTGTTTATAGTACTCTAATTGAAACACAGTTGAAACTTTTGGGACCCTTTATATATAGAATTCCACTTGTTAGGACATAACTTCTAATAACCTTGTTTTTAGTTTAGTGATGACACAAAGCAAGTTTAAACCCTTTTTATTTACCAACCTATGAAAACACCAATAATGTTTAAGTATGTTACCCCATGTAATTTAAGAAGTTAAAAGTACTTGATGTTATTTAACAATTAGCATTTTAACTTTGTAAATTAACCAGACGTCTCTACAAACACATTTGAGTAATCCCATACATGTTAACTCCAATTTATTTATTTTATAAAAACCAAGATATCAGACAAGTGTCCTGAACAGGATCCGTTGCCTCTTTCCTGCTGAAGAAAAGTCCTAGAAGCAATTGATATTAGACATTGTTTAACATTAACATTTCATTAGTTTGACCACCTGGAGACTTGCAAGTTATTTTTAAAGATATTTTACTTTCATTAGTTTACCCAATTTAAATTGAACCTTTTTAAATCACGTGAATAAAAGTATTTGGATCCATTTTTAAATTTTAATTTTAAGAGCGCTCAGTTTTGACAAAACATGACATTAGACAGCACAACATAACACATAACACAAAATCAAAGGCCTTGTAACTTTATAGGTAAATGTTCATTGCAATGAAACAGATGTTTAAAAACTTCAGTTGAATAAAAAATAGAACTGATCAAAAAGAAAAAAAAATCATTAACCTAGGTATGTAGGATCAAAATTATGAGCTCAAAAATACAACATTAAAGAAAAACAAAACAAACGAAGAATCCTAGAAAATAAGTTAGTTAAGTTTAAAACGGACACCCTTTTTTTTTTTTTTTTCTTTAGGTTACCCCTCCTCCTTCCCGCTGAGATTGCTGTAATTTACATTCCATTGCAGGCTTTGACAAGGCCAGGCAGGGGGGAGGGAGGATCACCCAGGACTTTTTAACCCTTTTTTTCCTGGTTGAGAATTTAGGTTAGGTTTGAATGCAGAAAATCATGAAGCAATTATCTAATTTTAGACAATTCTGTTCCTATGATTAAATCTTACAGCACTAAGAGCTCCAATCACACAAACAAGCCACACAACAAACACAAAAATAACACACCACACACACAGCTCTGATCACTGCTCGGACTCAAGGTCTTAATATGAACATTATGAACTGTTCCCTTGCCTGGAACTTCCCTTTTACTTTATACTGGATCCCTGCACTGACGGACTCAAGGTCTTAAAATGAATATCACCGCTCGGACTCAAGGTCTTAAAATGAATATCACTGCTTAGATTTACCTTTTAATTACTTCAGCTTGTCGCAATGCTGTGAACGTCGAGACTGTCTCACTATCTTATCCTCGGACTATTTATGTCTTGAATTGAAAAACTTACTCTCGGACTATTTACGTCTTGAATGAAAACTTACTCTCGGACTATTTACGTCTTGAATGAAAACTTACTCTCGGACTATTTACGTCTTGAATGAAAGAAAAAAAAAACTTACTCTTACTTTACCTGTAAGGCTCCCGGGTCTTTCGGCACCACCTATCGCGCTCCCCGCCCGCAGAGAGACACGACACCTGGTTCTTTTCAGCCTTTTTATTGCGCGCACCCCCATCTTCTCAGTTCTTTCTTTGTTCTCTTTCTTTGTTCTCTTTCTTAGAGGAACTTACACTCCAATATATACATTACTGTAACCAATCAGCCTTTGAGCACAAGGGGAGAGCATGAACAGATACAGGCAGTAAATGCAGACATGCAGTGATCATGCACTTTCCACGAGGGAACTCAACCAATCCCTGGAACTTCCTCAAAATGATGTCAGTTGTTTGTGCAAAAGTTAACTGCTCTGGCTCACTGCCAGGCGCCATCTTAGCCTTACCTAGGGCCAGGGGTCCCGGGCACCCCAACACTGTGTATCTGAGATGTAGTTCAGAGATAATAGGACTTTCTCAGAGCCTGCTCATGCAAGGCATTGCCACAGCAGCTAAGTATCCTGAGCCCTTGCACAGACACATTCCCAGGCTCTGGGCATGCCACAGCTATGAGGTTATCAAAGACACCCAATATCAGTCACTGCTCTCCTATCCTCTATCATGGCTCTACACAGGTGGGGTTGGACCCCATGGTGCCTCTTTTTGTTAGGAATAAAAAAACATTTGCATCAATTTCTCATTAACAGTTACACCTACTTTGCATGTCAGTACCAAGCACAGAGACTGTGGGTGGGTTCAGGGCACTTCCCTGGTTACATGCAGGGGCAAACCCACATGCTCTGGGTCCAAGACCCACAGTATTCCCTAGCCCTGCCTTACCTGCATGGGTTCCACATGGCCCACAGCACCCTGTCCTCACAAGTCAGGCCTGCAAGCCCCGCCCTGAGTGTGCCCTGAGATGCAGCTGTCTGCAGTGTCCAAACCAGTTCCCTAGTTCCAAGCCTGCGTTGGAAGCTGCCAGATTAGCACAAAATTGCAGACAGGTGGGAGGGGCTGAGTCTGGGCCTGAGTCACCTCTCTGGGCCATCTGCTTTGGCACAAGTGGCACGAGTGAAGGGACTGTGAATGGAGAGTGCTGACTGCTGCCTAGGGCGAGATGACAGCGAGTCAGCACTCTTTCTTCTCAGGGCTGGTCGGGGTGGGGGCAGGTTGCTAGTGGCCACCAGGAATGGCCAGGCAACTGGATCTCCTGCAGGGCAGCCACTGTGTCCCTGCCCACTTGGCACCAGGGTGCAGGGTCCTCAGTGGTTGATACAGCATGGCGCACCCCAAATAGTGGACTGGGAAGATTTCAGGAACTCTCCCCTCAGCGACCTGGAGCCAAAACCTGGGACACTGGTGCAAGTTGGTGGGTGGCAAAATTCAGCCCTGGCGGTGGCGGATGTTGGGCCCTGCTGGCACTTCAACTACTATTGTTCTGGGAGCCCTCAAAAGTCAGTGTGTGCTTGACACTGACACCACCAGTGGGCATGGGCCTGTTTGTGGGTCAGGCTCTGTGGATGGGGGTAGGGGTCATGGGGCGGGGCATCACCTGAGTGGCATATGATGGGTGTAGGCCAAGTGGACTCTCCATCCAGGGTGGTCTCCAGGGTGTAACATCAAGAACTTGGCGAGCATGAGTTTCTGGGTCCCCACATTTTCCTTGAAGTCACCAGGTGCATTGCTAGGTCTGGAGGCCGTGAGTTGATTAATGTGGTGTGCCTTTAATCCCCGAGGCATCCACAAGAGGAAAATTGAACCAGTGAGTGTGTGACATGTTGTTGCTTTTTTTCCCCCTTAATCGAAGTCATGAAAAGCCTTTAAAGCTATTACCTTGCCCTCTGCTCCTTCAAACAATGTTGGAGACCTGTCCCATTACTCTGACTAATGGTGGATTGATTACTGTATGAGTCTTAGCTCCTGCAGACTTGTTATTAAGAAAGACTGACATTTGGTGAACTTTAAATGTCAAGTTCCAGTCACAGTGACCCACTCTTTCAGTTCTCTCCACTGGGCCCTGTCCTCCATGTCTCCCAAGGCCTGGTTCCCAATCTCAAGTGGGTGTTGTGTAATCTCTGGAGCAAAACTTTCAGTGTCTGCAGCTTTGCCAGTTCACTGTTTCTCCCTCTGTTGACATATATTTAGAAAACAGAGGTGAGATCTAAAATAGGAAAGGAGGATCTGCTGATTTCAAATTACCTTTTGGAAATGGAGATGCAATCTCTTGTGCAAGAGCTTTCCAACATAAATCTGAATTTCCCACCTAAACTTTACTAAGCCTGCTACATAGCATCTTCTTTCACAGAAGTATACTCTTAAAAAAAAATGTTAGTACTTCTCTTTGATGGGGTCTTGGAAATGTATAAGTGAACTTGTTTTGCTGCTCGTTGCTTTAGAAAAATTAACTGTAGAATATTCATCACCTGTATTCTGAAATACTAAGAAACTGCTTACTCCAGGTTTAATGGAAATTACCAGCATTGGCTCTGTTCTGTGTCAGGGTGAAGGTGATTTAGGTGAGCCAGTGATTTCCATTTGATAACATTTTAAAGGTTTGAACTCAATTTTGGTCAGATAGTTTGACAACAACTTTTAAATTAAAGCTTATCTTATGTTTTGCAGTTGTTTTCCTCCCTCAGACTTTCATAAATGCCTCCTTTTGTGTTTTACCACATGAAAACAAACTGCTCTAGTTCTTGTTTACTCTTCTATTACTTGTAAAAAGATTACTTCATGTATCTGTGATTTTTGCTTGATAATTTAGTCTGTGAGAAAATAATTGAATCATTTTGTAAAATATAATCTGTGGATTGAATAATTCATAGTTATTCTTGGATTCACCATAATTAAAGAAACAATTTTTTTTTATATTTTCCTCATATCATTACAAGCTCCATTGAAATACTAAGGGTTAAATATTTTCAAGTATATTTTATTGTTTTCCTCCTGAACTTCTAAAGGAAGACATGATTTCAACTTCATTGATTTATAGAAAATAAATGTTCATGTATTTTTCATGTGAACATGTGCACTGTGAAGTAGTACCAAAATGTATAACTAACTTGAGGAAAACAATATTTACTGAGAATAACATGGATGTACAACCAGTTTTGTTCCTGGAAAATATTTTTACAAACTATCTAGAAAGTACTTTTTGTGATTATTGTTTAAACTTTTTCATTTTTTATGCTTGTTTTACCAGACCTCTAAGGAAAATTTGGAAAATTTTAGAGTGATAATCATTTGTATATTGGTTCAGTATGGTTCAATCATTTAAAGTTTTATTTATTCAATTAGGGTAATTTTATTCTTAAAGAATTGTAGATTTATATGAAGTTGTGCTAAGAAAAAGAGAGACATCATCTGCTCACTTTATATAGAACTCCCTCCCAGGGTTCACACCGTGACATTAAAAATGATATAGCTCAGGTTTAGACCATTTCCCATATCAAATGCTCCTCATGCTGACCTCTGAGCCTCACCTATTTTCTCCTGCTGCCCTTCTCACTACCCATGGCCACCATTAAGCCTTTTCTATTTTTAAGAATTTATTCTTTGAAGAATGTTTTACCAACAAATATACTATGGAACATTTACTGATTTAAAAAATATTGTAATTCTTTGGTGATTCATTCAGTTTGTTTTGTATGTAATAAGGACCATACATCTATAAGCATCCCACCTGAAAGCACCCAGAAACCACTCCTGATGTGGGAACTCACACAAGAGATTTTATTAAGTGGACAGGCAGAGTGCCTGACCACAAGGGTGAGAAAGAGAATGGTGGGGGAACCATTCTTAGGTAATGAAATTTCATGGGCTAATAACAGTCTGACCAATGACTAATGAGAAAGTTTGAGAGCTAACAATCTGAACCAATAAATGACTAGGAAGTTCTCAGGCTATCAATCTAGGTTGTAAAATGGTGTGGAGAGGAAGAATAATGGTGGCAGCAAAATGGCAGATCTGATGCCAATATTCATCACTTTTTGTTTTTATAGATAGCAGGGGTGGGATAATGGTCTTTCTTCTGTAGATTCTTCCTGCTGGTGAGGGGTGAAGAGTTTATTCCTGTAAAAGGAAATTAGGGAGGGCTTAAGGTGGGAGCAGAGCTTTTAGAGTCAGAGTTGTCAGTAGTAAACTGCAGGTATCAGTTTTGTGTGTCAAGGGCTGGTAGTCTTGAAGGAGAAGTGGTTGACTGATTGGTTGGTGAACTTGAGTATATGGTCTTGTAGGAAATTCCGTAGGCAATTTAGCAGGCTTGGTCCTGTTTAGAAAGATCTGTAGGCCTTAAAATGACCAAAAATTTCTGACTCTAGCAGTTTCTCTTGATAGTTATCAGGCACTGCTGCCTGCCTAATAATCTCTTTTGTCATCTTCAGTCTTATCTATTCTTTGGGTTAGCACAAATATACATCTTAATTTACATTTGACTTTTGTTTCTTCTTTTAAATGCCCAGAAATGGTTATGTTTTGGTTTTAACTGTTTTGCTAGGTGTTAAAGATCAAGCTGGTCAAACAGACCTTGTTCCTATCTGCTGTTAAGGGTCAACTGAGTTTCCACAGGGGACAGTCATGGAGAACTTGAGTGTAGCTTATTAAATTCTTTAGTTCCATTTGCTAGGTAGGATCTCCTTGATAATGTGGCTTCCTTTAGAAGCATCAGGAATGTCTCCCTTTTTCAATAATCCTCCTCTTTGCAGCAGGTGAACTGATTGGCTTTTCAACCTTTAGTGGTCTTATTAGTCTCCCTTATTGGGAGGTCATGTGGCCCAGAGTTACAAAGCTCCTTACAGAAGTTCTCTCCTTCCCTGGATTCAGGCTGACTCAGAGAGCAAAAGTCAAATATTGGTTTTCTTGGCACCTGTATTTTAGTGTAAATCTCTAAGGTTGATCTTAAGTATTGAACAAGCCAGTCTCACCAGTCATAAAGTAAATATACTGGGCTTTAACTTCGATGTTTATGACTTTACAGTCATTTACCCCCTTTTACTTAATTGGGGTCTATCTTATCTGTCCTCTACATGATGACTTATTATCTGTAATTTAGGTTCTTTGTTCTTGAAGCTGTATTTCTTGAAAACATTAATCAGGCAGCAATTATAGAGTTTAAAGGAAAATAAAAAATGAAATTAACAACAGTAAAAACATATTTAGTTTGTGTAATAGGTGTCTTGAATTTTGGTGAGCTATGTATTATATTTCCTGTTTGAGATTACAGTAATTGTACAATAAAAACCAATCTTTCAAATATAACTTTAAATGAGCTGAAGACTGGGTTATTTTGGAGACACTCTTATACATAGTTAGGTGAGTGGCAGAACCTTATCTCAGGTAAGGTGAGTCTTTTTATAAATCTTAGTTAAAGTGTTCTAGTTCTGAAGCTGACCTTTGCCTCCTCTTTAAACATCATTTTACAAAGATTACATCTGTTGTTTCCAGAGGCTACATGAGTGTAAATTAACATGATATGACATTACATCCAAAACATAAATGAAGGAGAAGCTTAGAGAGCTTTTAACTTTCCTTTTGTGTGGCAAAATGCTTTTTCATTTTTATGCTTCACGATGTTAACCTTTAAATAAATCAGGCTCTCACTAACTTTTACACTTAATACATTTACATTTAATTTTTTTATCTCAGTGTAAAAAGTAACATAAATTTTCTCTATACCCTATTGATAACAGGTCCTGTTATAGAACATTAAATGATATAAATAAATTACCAGTAAAATTTACTATTCTTATGAGTTTAAAATTACCATTATAGACAAGTTTGGTTTAGAAAAGAGCAGCTTGATAAATTTCCTGCTTTAAAAACGTGTATACCTGGAAGATATGAACACATTTAATATACAAAGAAGAGTGGTCATTACACAATTACCTTGACATTTCTATGTTAACCAAGTTTGGCTTTAAAATTCAGACTCTGTAACATAGTACAATATTCCAACTTGTTGTTTAACCATCATTATATAAACGCTAAATTTTAAGACTAATTGTTCTAAAGAATAAAACTTAACAGACACAATGTTAAGAGTAAATTAGTATTTTCAAGAAATCCTTTATATTTTAACATATAGATTTAACATTGGTTTATATTAACCCATTAATATTTGATCTTAGGGATAAACCCTAAATAGCTTTAATTGATCATCTCACATACATATAAACTACTTACTTAAACACAAACTTGTTGAAATTTGCCCTTTGCTTACACACAGACTTTCTTAGCACATACTTAGACCCTCATGTATTTCATCACACAGAGACATGCTTACCCAGAAACATTTATTCGTTCTACTAAATATATTTCCATACTTAAAACCTCTTACTTTCTTTCCTATCTGTTGACCTGTTCTCATTTATATTTTGAAACAATTCATGAAATTTTTGAATGTAGATATACTACTCCATTTTAATAAGATAATTTTTTTATTTATAGTGCTCTAATTGAAACACAATTGAGCATTTGGATCCCCTTTCTATATAGAATTTTACCTTAGGTCTTAACTCCTCATAACCTTGTTTTCAGTAATGACGCAAAGTAATTATAAACCCTTTTTATTTACCAGGTTAACCCATGGAATTTAAAGAGTTAAGAGTACTCAATGTTATTTAAGTTAGCATTTTAATTGTGTAAATTAATCAGATGTCTCTAACAAACACATTGGAGTTATCTCATATATGTTAAATCTACTTATTTTATTGTAACAACCAAATATCAGACAAGTATATTGAACAGTATTTGCAATATATTTTCTGTTGAAGGAAAGTCATAGAAATAATGGATTAGACATTTTATAAACATCAACTTTTTATTAGTTTGGCCACCTAGAGAGACTTGAGTTAATTTTAAACACATTTTACCTTCATTTGTTTACCCAATTTAAATTAAGCCTTTTAAAATAAAGTGAATTAAAAGTATTTGAATCCACTTTCTAAATTTTAATTTCATGAGTGCTCAATATTTGTGTCAATTTTGATATCATGTGCATGATATTTTGATGCACATATATAGACAGACAACACAATATCAGACATGATATACACATAACAAAATAAAAGACATTGTAGTTTTTTGTAGGTGAAACTCCATTGCAATATTATAGATGTTTTAAAAGCAAACTTTATGTTATGGGCATTTTTGGTTCGTCAATAACTCCCCCCCCAAAAAAAAACGCTCCGCAGATACAGGTCCCACATGAGGAACTCTTTATTTTATGCGAACAAATTGTGCCCACTCGGGGGAAAGGGGAAAAGGGAAAGAAGAAATGGCACAGGATTTCTTCTCAGATATTGGAATTTCGGGGGCTGGGAGGAACCCATCGCAGAGGAGAATTATTACACACTGGCTGATGGACCAATGACATATTAGAACATAATGTGGGAGGCAGGAAGGTTATGGCAATGTAAGCCAGAAATTCCTGTAATGGGACAGGTGGGCATAATGGCAGATTGACAGTTGGGTTGGGAGGTTGGGTACCTGTAACGGGAGAGGCGGGTGTAATGCAGATTGACAGGTGGTTCCTCTAGCGGGAGAGAAAGGTGGCTTTATACCTAACACTTTGGAGTTGAATAAAAAATAGAACTGATCAGAAAAACATTAACCTAGGTATGTAAGATCAAAATTGTGAGCTCAAAAAATATACCATTTAAGGAAAAAGAAAAATCCTAGAAGAAAAACTGTTAATCGTCATTAATTATAGTATGAGAGAGTGAGAACAAGACAGGCAGAAGGGGGAAGAGAGGAAGAGAGGGGGAGAGAGAGGGAGATGGAGAAAAAGAGAGAGAGAGTCTTATTACCATTTTCCTGTCTTTCAGTCCAGAAGTTTAAAATGGACTCTTTTATTTTTTTCTTCAGTCTCAGGTTGGTCCCTCACTGATCCTGCAACTCACATTCCATTGCAAGGGAAATTACTGCCTATGAATTTTTAAGCCTTGTTAAGTTCTTAGCTTGGGTTTGGTTGAACACGTGAGGGCTATTGCCAAAGCCTTCAGGGAACATATTCTAGGTTAATTGAGATCCACATTTGGTAACTTAAAGGTAAACAGAAATTGTGATTGAGAGTCTAGGGTGTACAGAAAAAGGCATCTTTTAAATCTAACATCATAAGTCTAGGTAAGATACTAAAGTTTTTAATGAAGTTTACAGAGTTTGGAGGTGAAGGAACCTAGCCACTTCTCTATATGTGAAAGATCAGAGAGGGCAAAAGGAATATGGACTCTGAACTCTCCCTCCATACCAGCAAACTCCCATAGGAAAATTAGAATATGTGCTTGAGACCTCATGGCAGGAGGACTGGGTTGCCATGACAGAAATCAAAACAGAGCAGGGCAAAGGAGACAGAGGAGCAAGGTTGAGTGGGGCCTCTGCTGCAGGAAACCAGTATGGGGGTAGATCATTATCTGGGTCAAATCAAAGAAGGAGAAGGGATTAGTAGGAGAGAAGAAGCCAAAATAAGGTGTTCAGATTTGCAGGAAGAGCAAAGACTCAGAGAAGTAGTATGCCATTAATGGCCATTTTGATTGATTATCTGAAGGATACTGTGGTCAAATATAATTACACAACTGAATAAGTTTTGGTGGCTGTAGGCAAGGCAAAGAGGTTTAAGATCATTTGTAGACACCCCAGCAGTGAATCTACTGGAATGCAGAACCCAGATCCCATGGTGGAGACTGATAAATATCCAAGTCAGCCTCTCAGGCATCCCAAGGTCACAGACTAGTTGACTGGAGACAAGAAGGCAATACATGATGGGAGTTGCCACCCCCATCACTGTGTGGCAGGCAATGGGCAAGGGGGTTAAGGACCTAGTGGCAAAAATTTTGAGAGAAAAACTAAAGAGGAACCTCAACACAGAGAGGGAATCTCTACCATAAACATCGGGGTTCCACCCATCAGATAAGTTCAACTAAAGGGACCAACTGTAATTGTAAAAGTCGTGACTGGGGGAGCCCCCACTCCTCAACTACCTCAAGGGCACTGGATGACCAATTGTCATGTCTCACTTTAGCAGAGGAGTGTTTAAATTGACCTATGGGAAACTTACCAATCTGAAGCTGGTTGTGGATATGCAACCAAGTGTCAGGGCAAATGGAATGTGAGACCAGCATTAAATGGTGTGGGGCTAAAGATTGGATTCCACTCACCTAAGTGGCAGTAGAAGAGCCTATCCAAATCATGGCACAAAGTAAAGCACCCAGAAACCATTCCTGATATGGAAACACACACAAGCAGACAGGTATTAAGCGGACAGGTAGTGTCTGCACACAAGGATGTGAGAGAGAGAATGGCAGAGGAGCTATTGTTAGGTAGTAGAATTTTGTGAGTTATTAACAATCTGACCAATGATTGATTAGGAAGTTTGTGGGCTAAAAATCAAGGTTGTAAAATAGTGGGGGGGGGACAGAAAAATAATAATAATGGGGGGGCAGCAAAGTGGCAGATCTGATGACAATACCATCTATAAACAACTGAATACAACTCAGCAGGAAAAAGGAGGGAAAAAAAGGCCATATAATCCTCACAAGTGGGAGAGAAAACAGGAAGCTGAAGGACACAGCTGTTATAATTTTATTAGATGAGGGGTCAACAAACATGTTTCCCAAAGAACCAGAGAGCAAGGAGTTAGGTTTTGCAGGCTCCATGGTCTCTTCCACAACTGCTCATCTCCACCCATAGAACTGGAGAAGAATCTCAGCCAAGATGTAAACCAATCAGTGATGTACTCCTATAAAATTTTTACTGGAGAAGCACAAAACAGGCAGAGGGTGGGGACACTGGTAGATTTGCCTCTTGGGCAGTAGTTTGAGTAGAGTAGCAGTAGTAGTAACAAAAGAAGTAGAAAAGTAGTAGTAATTGTGATTTGCACATGCTGTTCAGAACAAAACCCCGTTCTTGTAGGAAAGCAGAGGGAACATGATATGAATGGGCAGTGAGGAATGCATGGCTCAGAACTGAGGCAGATGCAAAATTTAAAATGAGATCTGGGAGACTCTAAACTTGATTTCATCATTGCCTTTATTGTCTCTAAAATTTTCACTTCATTATCCAGGAAATTGACAAGTGGAAGATTGTTGACATCTCATCTCCTCAGAAATACTGAGATTCTGCAGAAGGAGACCAAGTCATGGAAAGCTAAGAGGTTTTCTAAAAATCAATTGTTGAAAGCAAAATAAAATCTATCTCTTGGTTCCTGTGCACCAAAACTATTCATGCTTTCAGTAATAAGAGCAGCAAATTTAGTATATGCAGAAAACTTATGAAGTGCTTTCAATGTCTCATTTATACTTCATAACAGCCCTATTATAGAGACAAAACTGACTTCTCTGATCTACATGTAAGAAATGAAGCCCAAAACAATAACTGATTTGCCAAACATCAAACAAACAAGAGGAGGTGGAGCTGAGATATGAACCCTGGTTTGTTGTCTGAGTACATGTTCTGCCCCATAATACTGTACTGACTATGACTTCCTGTTTACTTCACTGCACTTTAGGGCTTGAGAGTTGCATTACATCCCTAAGGAGTGCTCAGTAGTCTCTGCAATTTTGAAATTGTGATATGCTGAGCTTGGAGTGCACAGCATCAAATAGGAATTAAGCAGAGACTATGCTGTCATCATAATAATCATCTATGGTCTTAAAGTAAGTTCTTAATACACTTCCTGCCCCCAATAACAGCTATAAATAGTTTCTACAGGAGTTCCCTTTTAGGAACCATCTAGTCTTTGGGAAAAAAAAATGTTTTCTAATAGTGTTAGCAGCTGTCATGTTTCTCCTCCCATTCCCATTCTTTAAGCTCTTTTTTTTATTATTGTATACAAATGGAATACATGTTGTTTCTCTATTTCTACATGGAGTCAAGGCACACCATTTGTGTAATCATACATTTACATAGGGCAATGATGTTTGATTCATTATTTTCTTTTCCCTTCCCCACCACTCCTCCCACCCCTCTTTTCCCTCTATACAGTCCTTCTTTCCTTCATTCTTACCAAACTCCTTATCCCTAACCATAAACCAAACCCTAATCCTAATGCTAACCCCTCCCACCACCCATTATATGTCCTCATCCGCTTATCAGCGAGATCATTCATCCTTTAGTTTTTTGAGATTGGCTTATCTCACTTAGCATGATATTCTCCAGTTTCATCCATTTGCCTGCAACTGCCATAATTTTATCATTCTTCATTGTGGAGTAATATTCCATTGTATATATATGCCACAGTTTCTTTATCCATTCATCAAATGAAGGGCATCTAGGTTGATTCCACAATCTGGCTATGGTGAATTGAGCAGCAATGAACATTGATGTGGCTGTATCTCTGTAGTATGCTGATTTTAAGTCCCTTGGGTATAGGCCAAGGAGTGGGATACCTGGGTCAAATGGTGGGTCCATTCCAAGCTTTCTGAGGAATCTCCATAATGCTTTCCAGAGTCGCTGCACTAATTTGCAACCCCACCAGCATGTATGAGTGTTCCTTTTTCCCCACATCCTCGCCAACATCTATTGTTGCTTGTGTTCTTAATAATCGCCATTCTAATTGGGGTGAGATGAAATCTTAGGGTAGTTTTGGTTTCCATTTCCCTTATTACTAGAGTTGTTGAACATTTTTTCATATATCTGTTGATTGCTTGTACATCTTCTCCTGTGAAGTGTCTGTTCACTTCCTTAGCCCATTTGTTGATTGGATTATTTGTATTCTTTGTGTAGAGCTTTTTGAGTTCTTTATAGATTCTGGAAATTAGCACTCTATCTGAAGTATGAGTGAAAAAGATATTCTCCCACTCTGTAGGCTCTCTCTTCACATTGCTGATAGCTTCCTTTGCTGAGAGAAAACTTTTTAGTTTGAATCAACCCCAGTTGTTGATTCTTGCTTTTATTTGTTGTGATATGGGAGTCCTGTTAAGAAAGTCCAATCCTAAGCAAACAAGTTGAAGATTTGGACCTACTTTTTCTTCTATAAGATGCAGAGTCTCTGGTCTGATTCCAAGGTCCTTGATCCATTTTGAGTTGAGTTTTGTGTAGGGTGAGAGATAGGGGTTTAATTTCATTGTGTTGCATATGGTATTCCAGTTTTCCCAGCACCATTTGTTGAAGAGACTATCTTTTCTCCATTGCATATTCTTGAACCCTTTGTCTAGTAGGAAAAAATTGTATTTATTTGGGTTTGTGTCCATGTCCTCTATTCTGCACCATTTATCTACTTGTCTATTTTGGTACCAATACCATGCCATTTTTGTTACTATTGCTTTGTAGTAGAGTTGAAGATCTGGTATTGCGATACCCCCGCTTCGCTCTTGCTACTGAGGATTGCTTTAGCTATTCTAGGTTTTTTATTCTTCCAGATGCATTTCATAATTGCTTGCTCTATTTCTGCAAGGTACGTCATTGGGATTTTAATTGGAATTGCATTGAACATGGGAGATCTTTCCATCCTCTAAGGTTTTCTTTAATTTCTTTCTTTAGTGTTCTGTAGTTCTCATTGTAGAGGTCTTTCACCTCTTTCGTGAGATATATTCCCCAGTATTTTTTTTTTCGATGCTATTTTGAGTGGGGTAGTTTTCCTAATTTCTCTTTCTCAAGATTCATCACTTATGTATAAAAATGCATTGGATTTACGAGCATTGATCTTGTAACCTGCTACTTTACTGAATTCACTTATGAGTTCTAAAAGTTTTCTGGTGGAATTTCCAGGTTCCTCTAAATATATAATCATGTCATCAGCGAACAGGGATAGTTTGAGTTCTTCTTTTCCAATTCGTATCCCTTTAATTTCTTTGGTTTGTCTAATTGCTCTGGCTAGAGTCTCAAGACGATGTTGAATAGAAGTGGTGAAAGAGGGCATCCCTGCCTTGTTCCAGTTTTTAGTGGGAATGCTTTCAGTTTTTCACCATATACAATGATATTGGCCATGGGCTTAGCGTAGATGGCCTTTATAATGTTAAGGAATGTTCCCACTATCCCTTTTTTTTCTAGTGTTTTGAGCATGAATGGAGGCTGTATTTTATCAAATGCTTTTTCTGCATCTATTTGAATAATCATGTGATTCTTAACTTTAAGTCTGTTGATATGGTGAATGACAATTATTGATTTCCGAATGTTGAAACAACCTTGCATCCCAGGAAAAAAAAAAAACACTTGTTCGTGGTGCACTATCTTTTTAATATATATTTGTATGCGATTTGCTAAAATGTTGTTGAGAATTTTTGCGTCAAAGTTCATTAAGAATATTGGTCTGAAATTTTCTTTCCTCGATGTGTCTCTGTCTGGTTTAGGTATCAGGGTGATATTGGCTTCATAGAACGAGTTTGGGAGGGTTCCCTCCTCTTCTATTTCATGGAATACTTTGAGGAGTATTGGAATGAGCTCTTCTTTAAAGATTTTGTAGAACTCGGCTGAGAACCCATCTGGTCCTGGACTTTTCTTTGTTGGTAGGTTTTTGATGAACTCTTCTATTTCGTTGGTTGAAATTGATTTATTTAAGTTGTGCATGTCCTCCTCGTTCATTTTACATAATTCATATGTGTCTAGGAATTTGTTGATGTCTTCAAGGTTTTCTGTTTTGTTGGAGTATAAATTTTCAAAATAGCTTCTAATTATGTTTTGTATTTCACTCGTGACTGTTGTGATGTTTCCTTATTCATTCCAAAATTTAGTAATTTGAGTTTTTTCCCTCTTTATCTTTGTTAGTGTGGCTAATGGTTTATCAATTTTGTTTATTTTTTCAAAGAACCAACTATTTATCTTGCTAATTTTTCCAATTGTTTCTTTTGTTTCAATTTCATTGATTTCAGCTCTGATTTTAACTATTTCCTGTCTTCTACTACTTTTGGTATTGGTCTGCTCTTCTTTTTCCAGGGCTTTGAGCTGTAGTGTTAAGTCGTTTATTTGTTGATTTCTACTTCTTCTGTTGAATGTGCCCCATGAAATATATCTTCCTCTAAGTACTGCTTTCATAGTGTCCCAAAGATTTTGATATGATGTGTCTTTGTTCTCGTTTACTTCTAAGAATTTTTTTATTTCCCTCCTGATATCTTCTGTTATCCATTCATCATATAATAGTGTATTATTTAATCTCCAGCTATTGGAGAAGTTTCTGGTTTCTATTATGTCATTTATTTCTAATCTCAATCCATTATGATCTGATAGAGTAGAAGGTAGTATCTCTATCTTCTTGTATTTGCTAACAGTAGCTTTGTGGCATAAAATATGGTCTATTTTAGAGAAGGATTCATGTGCTGCTGTGATGAAAGTGTATTCATTCTTTGTTGGATGGTATATACTATATATGTCAGTTAAGTCTAAATTGTTGATTGTGTTATTGAGATCTATGGTTTCTTTATTCAATTTTTGTTTGGAAGATCTATCTAGTGGTGAGAGAGGTGTGTTAAAATCGCCTAGTATTATTGTGTTGTGGTCTATTTGATTCCTGGAATTGAGAAGCATTTGTTTTACGTACGTGGATGAGCCAATGTTCGGGGCATAGATATTTATGATTGTTATGTCTTGCTGATTCATGCTTCCCTTAAGCAGCATGTAATGTCCTTCTTTATCCCTTCTGACTAATTTTGGCTTGAAGTCCACATTATCTGAAATGAGGATGGATACTCCAGCATTTTGCTGTGTCCATGTGCATGGTATGTTTTTCCCCATCCTTTCACCTTTAGTCTATGGGTATCTCTTTCTATGAGATGAGTCTCTTGCAGGAAGTATAATGTTGGATTTTTCTTTTTAATCCAATCTTCCATTCTATGTCTTTTGATTGATGAGTTCAGGCCATTAGTATTCACGGTTATTATTGTGATATGATTTGTATTTCCAGTCATTTGACTCATATTTGTTTTTTGACACGATTTGGTTTCTCCTTTATTTGTCTATTCCTTTCGGCTAGTGCCTCCTGTTGCTGATTTGCATCATTGTTTTTCATCTCTTCCCCATGGAATATTTTGCTGAGAATGTTCTGTAATGCTGACTTTCTTTTTGTAAATTCCTTTAGCTTTTGTTTATCATGAAGGGATCTTATTTCATCATCAAATTTGAAGGTAAGTTTGGCTGGGTATAAGATTCTTGGTTGGCATCCATTTTCTTTCAGGGCTTGGTAAATGTTGTTCCAGGCCCTTCTAGCTTTTACGGTCTGGATTGAAAAATCTGCTGATATTCTTATTGGTTTCTCTCTGAATGTAATTTGATTCTTTTCTCTCGTGGCCTTTAAAAGTCTGTCTTTATTTTGTATGTTAGGTATTTTCATAATAATGTGCCTTGGTGTGGGTCTGTTGAAATATTGTATATTTGGAGTCCTATAAGCCTCTTGTACTTGGTTTTCCATTTTATTCTTCAGATTTGGGAAATTTTCTGATATTATTTCATTGGATAGATTGTTCATTCATTGGTTTCTTTCTCTAAGCCTTCCTCAATCCCAATAATTCTTAAATTTGGCCTTTTCATGATATCCCATAATTCTTATAGATTCTGTTCATGATTTCTTACCATCTTCTCTGTCCAACTTTGTTTTCAAGATTAAATATTTTGTCTTCAATGTCTGAGGTTCTGTCTTCCAGGTGTTCTATCCTATTGGTTATGCTTTCTATGGAGTTTTTAACTTGGTTTATTATTTCCTTCATTTCAAGGATTTCAGTTTTTTTTTTTTTTCAGTATCTCTAACTCTTTATTGAAATGATTTCTTGCTTTCCATGTTTGGTCTTTTAATTGTTGATTGGTGCGATCATTTAATGCCTGCATTTGCTCTGTCATTTCCTTCCTCAATGCCTGCATTTGCTCTTTCATTTGCTTCCCTGATAGTTTTAATTATGTACTTTCTGAACTCCCTTTCTGACATTTCTTCTGCTGTGCTGTCATTGGTTTTTATTGATGTAGTATCTCGGTTTGTTTGGGACATTTTCTTCCCTTGTTTTCTCATATTGGTCAGCTGTCAGTGGGACCCCGAGATATTGCAGATTTCCTCTATTGGCTTATAGTGTCCTGGTAGATTTCCAGTGTATCACCTCCCAGCCTTCAGTAGCCTGAAGTCTTGGAGGAACTTGATAATGCTGTGCTTCCAAAGAAAGCTGCCGCTAGCCTCCTACCAGTTCCAGGGCTGGAGCTGGCCTTGTGTGGAAAGGTTCTCACTGGGGGCCTGCACCGTGCACCTGGCCATGTGGGAAGAGCCCAGCGCTGGAGTGTGGAAGGCTACCTGTGGAAGACTCTAGCTGCCCTGCCCTGCTTTGATAAGCCACCCTTTTCTGTGCCTGCTGCCCAGGCCAAGTTTCGCCCAGTTGGGGAGACTCACCCCATGACTCTATTTTTGTCCAAGTCTCTCAATGCCTCCCCTTTTAAGTCCTGGGTTCTGGAGCAACTGGAGATGCAGTCACCCTCTAGGCCCCCATCTTGGATCACCCTGTGAAAAGAGCCTGCGGCCAGAGTGGACAGAGCCACCTGTAGAAGTCTATGGCTGCCCTGCCCTGATCCCAGAGGCTGATTGTGGATCGAAGCTCTCCATTGGCTCGGGAACTTGTGGCTCGCTCTCTGTAGAAAGACTCTCACTGGGTGGTCTGCTCCGAGAAGCTAGCCTTGAAAGGCTCCTCTCACCGCAGTGGGCAGGGCTGCTTGGAGAAGTCTTTGGCTGCCCTG
This sequence comes from Sciurus carolinensis, assembly GCF_902686445.1. Lineage (NCBI taxonomy): Eukaryota > Metazoa > Chordata > Mammalia > Rodentia > Sciuridae > Sciurus > Sciurus carolinensis. The sequence continues at coordinate 70,186 of NW_025920105.1, read as the reverse complement.
TCCTGGTCCCTGAAGCCACTTGCGGGCCAGAGCATGCCGTGCTGGCTCTGGGACTTGGAGCTTGTTCTGATCAGAAAGACTCTAACTAGGGGGCCTCTCCGAGAACCTGGAGAACCTGGCTGTGTGGGAGGGCCCACCACCGAAGTGCGCAGGGCTGCCTGTGGAAGACTCTAGCTGCCCTGCCCTGCTCCGATAAGCCACCTCTATCTGGGCCTGCCACTCGGGCTGAGCTTGACCCAGTGGGCAGACTCACCTGTGGCTCTATTTTAGTCCGAGTCTCTCAATGCCTCACCTTCTTGACTCCTGGGTTCTGGAGCGACTGGGGATGCCATCACCCTCTAGTCTGCCATCTTGTATCACCCCGTGGAAAGAGCCTGTGGCTGGAGGGGGCTGGCTGCCTGGAGAAGTCTCTAGCTGCCTTGGCCTGATCTCAGAGGCTGCTTGCGGATTGAAGCTCTCTGTTGGCTCGGGGACTTGTGGCTGGCTCTGTGTAGAAAGGCTCTCACTGGGCAGTCTGCTTGGAGAAGCTAGCCTTGAAAGGCTCCTCTCACTGCAGTGGGCCAGGCTGCTTGGGGAAGTCTCTGGCTGCCCTGTCCTGGTCCCTGAAGCCACTTGCAGGCCAGAGAATGCCGTGTTGACTCTGGGTCTTGTAGCTTGTTCTGATCAGAAAGGCTCTCACTAGGGGGCCTGCTCCGAGAACCTGGAGAAGCTGGCTGTGGGGGAGGGGCCCACCGCCGGAGTGTGCAGGGCTGCCTGTGGAAGACTCTAGCTGCCCTGCCCTGCTCTGATAAGCCACCTCTATCTGGGCTTGCCACCTGGGCCAAGATTTACCCAGTGGGCAGACTCACCTGTGGCTCTATTTTCGTCCAAGTCTCTCAACACCTTCCCTTCTTGACTCCTGGGTTCTGGAGCAACTAGGGATGCAGTCACCCTCTAGTCCGCCATCTTGGATTGCCCCATCCTTTAAGCTCTTGAATAACTTCAGATTCACAGTTTTAAGTAGTAATAATTCACAGATCCTGTGTTCCCTTTACACAAGGCCTGAGGACCAGGCTTGTCAACCATTAGCTTACATTTCATGGAGGAATGTGGGGCTCCTTGCCCCAACATGCTGCATTTTCAGTTGTACCTCTTGGCTCTATTACCTCTTCTTACACCACATACATTTTTCTCATCATCATGGGCAAGACATCTGTGTACAGGCATCCATGAGATCCTGGGTATGTGCCTTAAACTTCCTAGTCAATCTTTCAAGATAAACTTTTTTTTTAATTTCAAAAATGGAGCAATGTGTCCTCTGACAGTCACATAATATCCTGACATGGCCTGGTTCACTCACATAATGCCCTCATTATAATCTCTTACACTCACATAATACCCTCACTGTGGCCTCTTACACTGATATGCTACAGTACTTTGGTCTCTCACATTCATATAATATCCTTATTTGGCCTCTGACACTCACAACATATTCTCACTCTTATGTTGTCATTCATATAATATCATCACTGTGACCTTGACAGTCACATAATATCACTAGGACCCCTGCAATTGACAAAGTATACTCACTATGGCATCTTATGCTCTCAACTAGATTTATAATATTCACATATGTTCATATATTTATTCAGAAAACCCCTGAGATCAAAATTTTTTTCAAACTGTGGCCTCTGACAATTAAAAAATATCTTATCATTTACAAAATGTCTTTCACATATTGCACTTACTGTCACATGAGTTCCTCATATAAAACACTCAGAGTGACATCAAACACTCATGTAATACCATGCTGTGGCCTCTGACACAGAATGTCCTCAATCGGTCTCTGACACAAAATTCTTTCACTGTTACCACTGACACATTATATCTCCATCGTGACATCAGACACTCACATAATATCAAACTTGTGGCTTCCTACATACATATTATACTTAGTGAGGTCTTTGAATCTTACATAATACCTTAAATGTGGCCTATGATACTGATATAATATTCTCACTTGGTGTCTGACACTGACATATCATTCTGAATTTTATACTCACATAATACTATCACTGTGGTCTCTGACATCCATACAATTTGTTCACTGTTATCTCTGACACTCACATATTACCATACTATAACTTCTGATATAAAACCATCAAAGTGACCTGCAAAACACAAAATATCCTCTCTTTGCCTGCTGCCTGAACCTCCTCAGCAACTTGGCCTCTGACACTGACATAACATTCTCACTGTGGCCTCTGATCCTCACATATTAAACTCTGTGACCTCTGACACATAATTACCTCAGTATGACCACACTCACATAATACCCTAGCGTGACCTCAGGCACTCAAATAATATTCTAAGTATAACCATTGTCACTGTTAAAAAACCCTAATGTGACCTCTGATCCTCAAAAAATGCACTCACTCTGATATCTCACACTTATATAATACCCTCAGTGTAACCTCAGATATTAATATAATGCCTGCATATGCTCTCTGACACATAATACCAAAAGTGTGGCCTCTGGCACTCAGAATATTCTCTTTGGGGCTTCTGACACTCACCTAATACCTTCACTGTGCCTATTGTCCATCACATAATACCTTTATTCTGCCCTCTGACAATTACAAAATATCCTCAATTTGAAGTCTCACAATATTTTCACCAGACCTCTGACATTATATAATTTAATCATTGTGACTCATACATTCCCATAATACCTTCATGTGACCTCTGGCATTTGAAAAATATCCTCACTTATCCTCTGTTACTGAAATAATATCCTTACTGGTCTTGTATCACTCACATAATACCCTTACTGTGGACTCTGATTGCACACAAAAAAATTCTCACTATGGCCTCAAGCACTCACATATTATTGTCACAAGGCCTCTGTTACCCAAAAATTAAGCTCACTGAGGCCTCTGACATGAACACAGAATAGTCAGTATGATCTCAGACATATAGTAGTCTCCTGTGGCCACTTACACTCACATAATACCCTCATTGTATCCTATGCCATTCACATAATATCTTCACTTGGCTGCTGACACTCACATAATACCCTATTGTGTTCTCTGACATTCACATAACACCCTCATTCTGACTTCTGACACTGATAATACCATCACAGTGACATGTTTCACTTATATTATTTCTTTAGTGTGACTTGAGACACAAACCTGATACCCTCAATGTGTCCTCTAATAGATGTCATATCCTCACTGTGGCTTCTGATGCTCATATAATTATCTCAGAGTGACCTCAGACATGGACATAATATACTCACAGCACCATCTCACACATAATATCCTACTTGGGGCATTTGACACTGCAATGAAACCCTCACTGTGGCTTCTGCACTCACATAAATCCTTCACTCTTGTCTCTGACACTCATATAATAGCATAACATTGGTCCCTGACACTATTACAATAACTCACTGGGCTCTGACACTACATAATATTTTAGCATGGCCTTTTAAACTAACATAATGTACTCACTGTGACACTGAACACTCATTTACTATCCTCACTGTGTCCTATGACACTGACATAATATCCCATTTTGTCCTCTTACATTCATTTAATAATATGAATGAACATGGACATTCAAATAATATTCTCACTTTGGTCTCTCTTCTGATACTCACATAATACCCTCACTGTTGCCTCTGACACACACTATAGCCTCACTTGATCTCAGATGTTTATATGATAACTTCCATGTGGCCTCTGACATTCACACAATATCCTCGCTTGGCCTGTGACTCTAACAAAATACACTCATCATAACCTGTTACAGTCATAAAATATCCACACTATGGCCCCTGATGTTGAAAATATTTTCTCATTATATCCTCTGACACATAATATCCTCACTTTTCCTGTGTCACTCACATAATACTCTGTGTAACTTCTGATACTCATATATTACCCTCACTGTGAACACTCACACTCAAATGATACCCTTACTGTGACCTTTGATACTGATTTAATACTTTCAGTGTGGCCTCGGATTATGTCCTAAGTGTGACCACTGACACTCACATGGCATACTCACTGTGGCCTGTGATGCTTACATAATATCCTCATCATGACTTATGACTCTTACATTATAACCTCATTGTGACCTCTGATGCTGATATAATATCTCACTGTGGTCTCAGACACTCACATAATAAACTATCTGGGACCTCTAATACTTATAATACTCTCAGTGTGACCTCTGACACTCACATAACCTCTCTGGGACCACTGGTTCAGATATAATATCCTTTCTATGACTTCTAACTCTCACACAATTCCTTCAAAATGGCTTCTGACACTCACATAATACCTTCACTTTGTTTTATGACTCATAAATATTTTCCTAAATTTTTTCTGTCACTCACAAAATACCTCATGACCTCTGACACTCAGGTAGTAACCTCTGTTTTACAAATTATGCTCACCAAAATACCCACATGGTGACCCCTGAAGCTCACATTATACCATAAACATGACCTCTTAAACTCACATAATATCCCCATAGTGACCTCTGACACTGAAAACATATCCTTCTTGTGACCTCTGTCACTCAAAAATTACATTCAGTTTGACTTCAGGTACAATCATGACACTTTTACTGTGGCCTCTAAAACTGACATAATATCCTCACTTTTTTCTCTGATATTCATATCTTCTCATACTGGCTTCTGAAACTCACATAAAACCCTAAGAGTGACATAACAAACTCACTATGACCACTGACACTGACATAATATAATTATTGTTTCCTATGATACTCACTTTATCTCTTTATGGCATGTGACACTCAAAGAATATCTTCACTGTGACTCTGATAGCTACAAAATAATCTGACTTGATTTATGACACTCAAAAATCTCTTCACTATGATATCTCCCACTCACAAAGTAAGCTCATTGTCACTTGTGACATTCAAAAATATCCTCACTTGCCCTTTGACACTAATGTCATACCCTCAATGTGACATTTAACACATTATACACTCACTCTGACCTCTGAAACAAATGTCCTCATTGACCTCTCTCACTGACATGATACCCTCAACTAACATCTCACACTCAGAGATTACCCTTACTGTGATTTCTAATGCTTACTTATAATCGTCAATGTGGTCTATGACAGTCATAAAATATATTCACTGTGGTCTCTGACAGACACATAATACCCTCCTGTGGCCTCTAACTCCCAAATAATATCCTCAGTGTGACCTCTGTTACTCATATAATAACCTCAGTGTGACCTCTCTCACACACATAATATCCTTACATGGCCTGAGTCACTCACAGAACACCCTCAAAGTGTACTCTGGCTCTCACATAATTCCCCTTCTGAGCCCTGTGACACTCAAATAATATTCTCATTGTTCTTTTTTAGAAGCTGACATAATACATCTGTGGCCACTCATACTCACATTATGCCCTCACTGTGATCCTTGACACTCAAATTATTTTGTGAAATGACTTCGGACATTTTCCCTTATCTTCACTGGTGCCTCTGATAATCACCTAATTTCCTCACTTATTATATGACACTAATATGATATCCTAACTGTGAGATTGATAGTCACATAATATCCTCACATGACCTCTGACACTCACATAATGTCCTCACTATGATGTCTTATAATCACAATATAACCTCACTGGGACCTCTGTTACTCATGTAATACCCTCAATTTGGATTATGACATTCACAAAATATCCTCACTTGACCTCTGACACTAATGTAATATTCTCACTTTGACCACTGACACTCAAATAATAACCTCACTGTGATCTCAGACACTCATATTATACACTCAATTTGACCTCTGACACAGACATTATAACCTTAATTGGCCTCTGACACATAATATCATTAATGCTACCTCTGACACATTATAACTATACTATGACCTCTGACACTCACATAATACCCACACTGTTCCCTCTGACACTCACATAAGTCCCCAATTCTGGTCTCTGAAAATCACTTAATACATACATTTTGACCTCAGACACAGACTACTGCCACTCTGGTATCTGTCACTCACATTATATCACTCTGTGTCCTCTGAAAGTCACATAAATATTATCACTGGATCCTCTGACACACATAAATATCCTCACTTCACCTCTGACATTGATGTAATACCCTCATCGTGATGTCTGAAACTGATATAATATCCTCTCTGTGAATTCTTGCACTCATAACGTCATCATTTTGGTCTCTGATACTGACATAGTATCCTTATTCTAACCTGTGATACTCACATAATACCCACATATTGGCCTCCTATACTCACTTATTACATTCAACGTGAATTGTCATGCACATAATACCTTTTTGTGACCTGAGACACTCACATCGTGCTTGCAATATAGCCTCTGACACTTATATATTATCCACATTTGGTCTCTGATATTCATAAAATAAATTCAATCTGGCATCTGACATGCACATAATATTCTAATGGGGACCTCTGTCACTCACTTAATATACTCACTTTTGCCCCTGACATTCACATAATATCCTCACTTGGCATCTGACACTTACAACTATTACCTTGATACTCATGTAATACCCTCAGTGTGGCCTCTAATATTCACTAAATACCTTCAATGTGCCCTTATACACTCACATAACATAATTATCACCTCTGACACTCACATAATACACTCATTATAGTCCAAGACAGTCACTGTTACTTGGGACACTCATAATTTTCTCATGTTGCCCCTGATGTGACAAAATATTCACACTGTGGCCAGTGACACCCACAAAATTTCCACAGTATTGGCCCTGTGACTGACAGTATATCCCAATTGTAGCCTCTGACACTCATACAATATTCTTTCTGGGAAAGTTGCCACTCACCTAATATCCTCACTTGGTTCTGACACTCATTTTATGCCACTGTGGCCTCTGACACATAAAATACACAATTAAACCTCTGACATTTACTTAATACCCTCACTCTGGTCTCTGAAACTCACAAAATACCATTACAGTGACCTCTGATATTCACATAATATCTTCAAAGTGGCCTCTGATATTAATATAATACCCTCACTATGACCAATAAGACTCACATAATTCCCTCACTGTAGACTCTGACACTCACATAATATCATCACTCTTAGCACTGACACATAATATTCTCAATGTGACCACTGTGACCACTGCCACTCATTGAATATCTTTCCTGAGGCCTCTGACATTCAATAAACATAGCATAGACTCTGACACTGATATAATGTCATCAGTGTGGCCTCAAATATTTATGTAAAATCCTCACTGTGCCTTCTGGCACACAATATCTATGGTCTTTGACTCTCACATAATATCCTGTGTCCTCTGACAGTCAAATAATACACTCACTGTTGCCATGACAATAACATATCTTCCCTTGGTCTGACTCAAAAACTTCCCTCACTTTTACAATGATACTCACATAAAAACCTGATTGTGACCTCTGACACTCACATCTAAACCTCAATGTGGCCTCTGACTTTCACATAATATCTTCACTCTGACCACTGAAACTCACATAATATTATGTGACCTCTCACACTCACATAATACCCTCACTTTGGACTCTGATGTTCACATGATAACCTCAATATGAATAATTACATGTACATAATGTCCATACAGTAACCTCTGACTCTTACATAATACTCTTCCTCTGGTCTCTGACACACATAAAATATTCTCCATGTGGACTCTTATACTCACATTACACCCTCACTGTACCATCTGACACTCAAATGAAGTCCTTATCTGTCCTCTGACATTCATATAATATCCTTAGTATGGCCTCAGTTTCTCACAAAATATTCTCACTCTGACTGCTAACCTTGACAAACTGTCAACACTGTAGCCACTGAAATCCAGATATTACCCTCATATTTGGCCTCTGACACATAATATGTTCACTCTGGCAGTTCACATTCACATAATATCTTTAATCTGCCTACCAACACTCATATAATACCTTCACGATGCTCTGACACTCTGGTAATTACCTCACTCTAGCCACGGACACAGAATATCCTTATGTGGTCTATGACACTTACTTATTCTCATTCTGGTCCCTTTTACATAATATTCTCCCTTGACCTCTAAAACTCACATAATATCTTCACTTTGGCCTACAATACTCACAAAGTATATGTCCTGTGGACTCTTACATTCATATACAATCCTCACTTGAACACTTTTTTAAAAAACCTTTTATTTTTTAAAGATTAACATGTAAATTACAGAAAAAATTAAAATACAAGCAAAGAACAAAGTTATTAATTTGCAAGCAGTTTACTTGGACATGCCTTCCAGGTCATGAGAATACATACACAACATCACATTTTATGTGATTGAGATTATTGTGAGTATCATGCTTTTCCACACATGAATATTCACCAAAAGAAAATTGAATACCTACCTCATTTGACCACTTGCATTCACATAATATCATAACTCTCACTTGAGAAACTCACATAAATACCCTCACTCTGGCCTCTGACATTCATATAATGCTCACACTTCACTTCTGACACTACCATAATATCCTCACTGTGGAAACTGACACATAATACGCTCACTGTGACTGAAGACAATAATACCCTTAATGTGACTCCTCACACTCACGTAATATCCTTAGTATGCACTGTGACCTTTAGTATTAACCTAATATTCATACATTAGAATTTATAACTAACGTAGTAGTTGTCCTTTTGCTTTTAATGTCAACATATTATCAATAATTTTACATCAAAAATTAATAGTTCCAATCATACTTCAGATAGAGCGCTAATCTCCAGAATCTATAAAGAACTCAAAAAACTCTACACCAAGAATGTAAATAATCCAATTGACAAATGGGCTAAGGAAATGAATAGACACTTCACAGAAGAAGATGTACAAGCAATCAACAAACATATGGAAAAATGTTCAACATCTCTAGTAATAAGAGAAATGCAAATCAAAACCACCCTAAGATTCCATCTCACCCCAATTAGAATGGCAATTATCAAGAATACAAGCAACAACAGGTGTTGGCGAGGATGTGGGGAGAAAGGTACACTCTTACATTGCTGGTGGGGCTGCAAATTAGTGCAGCCACTCTGGAAAGCAGTGTGGAGATTCCTTAGAAAACTTGGAATGGAAACACCATTTGACCCAGCTATCCCACTCCTTGGCCTATACCCAAAGGACTTAAAATCAGCATATTACAGAGATACAGCCACATCAATGTTCATAGCTGCCCAGTTCACAATAGCCAGATTGTGGAACCAACCTAGATGTCCTTCAATTGATGAATGGATAAAGAAAATGTGGTATATATATACAATGGAATATTACTCAGCCATAAAGAATGATAAAATTATGGCATTTGCAGGCAAATGGATGAAACTGGAGAATATCATGCTAAGTGAGATAAGCCAATCTCAAAAAACCAAAGGAAGAATGATATCGCTAATAAGTGGATGATGACACATAATGGGGGTGGGAAGGGTTAGTGTTGGGGTTGGAGTTGGGTTTAGGGAGGGGGGCAGGAATGGAGGAAGGAAGGACTGTATAGATGGAGGGGAAGGGTGGGAGGGGAGGGGGGGAAGGGAAAAAATGGCAGAATGAATCAAACAACATTACCCTATGTAAATTTATGATTACACAAATGGTATGCCTTTACGCCATGTACAAATAGAGAAACAACATGTATCCCATTTGTTTACAATAAAAAGAAAAAAAAAATTAATAGTTTCCCAAGTCCTTTCAAATTTATGCAATATGGAATATGTGGCCTCTTAAACTCATATAAATACTGTCCTGTGGTGCTGGGTTTGTGGCTTATTGTTAAAGCACTTGCCTAGCACAAGTGAGGCACTGGGTTCAATCCTGAGCACACATAAAAAATAAATAAATTTAATTTAATTTAAAAAAGAATTCTGTTATTTTTTAAACTGTCCCTTATTTTTCTATACTGATATTATATTCATATACCATCAAAACTGCTGTAATCAATAACCTCTGGCTGTTCATACTAACAGAATAGTGCCTGATTTGTACCCTTAATATTTATGTGATAAATTTGTTGTACCCTCTAAAACTAATAGCTGCCATGTGGTCTTTAATGCTAAAGAAATATTCTTACTATTGCACATTAAGCTAATATAGTAGACTCCCTGGGACTTTAAAGATGATTATAATATCCATAGTGACCATCTAAAACACATATAATAATTCCCCTGTAGACTTCAATAATAATACAATATTCCTATTTTGGCAGTTCCATTTCCTTTTTTTTTAACAGTATATGCATATAGTAGCATGGAAAACTATACAAGAACTGTTCTGTCCTTTAATATTAATATAATTTGTCTGATATTACAACATCAGAAATGGATATCACAGTATTTAGAGTACTCAAAACTAATATATCCAAACTAGAGTATCAAATATGAATATAGAAGCTGTGCTGTGGCCTCTAAAGCATCTAAATTGAATGTGCTAGCTCCCCTCTACCTTGAAATACTAATATGACATCCATATTATTGCCTACAAAGCCAATGAAATATATGTCCTGTAGCCTTTAATATTACTATATGCCATCATTTCCATAAACCCTGAAACCAGTAATAACTTACTTGTGGATTTTAATATTCATTTAATATCCTTGACATAGCATCTAAAACTTGTAAACAGGTGTTCTGTAGCTTTTAACATTAGCATATTTATATTATACAACCTCATGCTTATAAAATATCTGCATTTTTGGCATCAAGTAATTTTAATGAGTTATCATTAAAATTAATGTATTAATTACCATGTTGATTTTAATCCTAAGATGATATGCATACTTGCATTTCTAAAAATGACCTAAAGTTTTATCTGTGGCTTTTAATACTAATATGATATCCATACTATGACATATAAAACTGATATGAGAGATGCCTTTTAAAACTGATGTAATATTCTTACTATAGGAAGTACAACTAATATAGTAATGGTCCTGAGGTTTTAATACTATTGCATTATCCTTAGTATAGCATTTAATATTAACATAATAGCTTTTATAGACCTTAGATATTGATAGAAGTGGTGTGCAATAACATCCATAATAAATATAAGAGCTGTTATGTAGACTATTATGCAAAAATAACATCATAATAAAACACCTCAAGATAATTCAATATCTGCCCTTAGTTATTAATAGTAATATCAATACTACACTTTTCAAAAGTGATATAATAGTTGTCCTTTGAACTGTAGTTCTATTACAGAATCCATATTATTATAGAATCCTCATTACTAGGTCTGCTCTATGTGCTTCACTGGAAGCGAGCAGGGAGTTAAGACAGAGTACTAACCCTAACCAGGATAAAAATTCTTAACAGGCTCCACTAGAAACAAACCATGCCCAGTAACTGAAATAGTTCAGAAGGCACCTGATCAAGCCACATAGAAAGCATCATCTTTGTCCCACTTCTCTGGAAGGAACATGTCACCAATAATACAACTGCAATGAAACATTCCTCGATCATACACAGGGCTCCATGTCACCTGGGATTTGACCCTTCAGATCTGAGTTGCAGTCTTGCACATGAGACAAACCAACTGGCCCCTAATTTCCATGATCTTTTTGTCAGGATCCCCATATCCTGAGTACACAGGTGCAGATGTGAGAACATGAGGAGGGACAGATGTAGCCTGCACTGCCTTGCTACTCCTTGCTAACACAAGACCAGAGGGCAAAGTCTGTGGGCTGTGTTTCCAGGGTGTCTCAATCTCACACTAACATTGATTGTTCTGGGTTTCACTGTGCCTTTAATCACTGTATTTGCCTAATTTGGATTTTAGTAGGGAAGTTGAGGTCATAATATATCACATTAAAATTTTTATTTTCTCTACATTGGTCTAGCTGTCAGAAAAACATGATTTTAAAAGAATGTATGTTCTTGTAATTATTCCATTTAGAGTTTGGCACATGACACCTTTTTCTTGGATGCTCTTCTTGAATGAGAATAGTACAGCCCTCAGAGTTTGGTGCCTCAGTGTTTCAATCTGTAGATGATGTATTTCAGTGTGTGAAAGTCAGCACTGGGACAACTGGGTACAGAACCATGTTAAGAATATTGGTAGAAAGATGTATTAGAGGCAAGTGACTAATACTTTATAGATATACTTGTTCATGGGACTTCTTTGTTAAGATAGTGAATCTGTTTCCAGTGGAATCAAACCCCTCTTGAACCCAGGATCCTTCACCCCTTTTCTGTGATTTCTTTTTTCTCTTGTTTTGGAGAATTTAGCAATGATCCCAGCAAATCAATTTTCAGACCTTTTCCAGTAATGTTCAATAAAGAGAAATTTTCATGAGTTGAACTTGTTAGCTTAAAGCCTTTTTACGGTGACTGAAAACTGACTGAATTGCTCATTTCATGGTCCTATCAGGCCTGCCAAAACTCATACAGGGTTCTTTCTCCTACGTGAAGAAACTTAGTGGGTAGGGAACGTTATCACATAATGCCATAATGTCATAAGATGAATACATACAGGAGCAGGAGATAAGAGGGGTGAATTTTCCATGACTTTGATTTTTAACAGCTTTAAAAAAGGGACTATTTTCTTTTTTCAAATTTACTGGTGCCTCAGGGCTTACCAAACTCAGCACCATTCAGAGTTTCAGGTCTTCCTTGTGCTGATCCTCCCCATTTGCTTTTTCCCAGTAAATTTCAAGGAACACAGAAGCATTCAGGAATGCCTTATCCTGGGAGATTTCCAAAAGGGGTGACTTTGCATATGAGTATTTATATTGAAGTCTTTCCAAGCCAGTGGTCTATCATCAGACTCTCACCTTTGTGGCAGATAATGAAAAGCCAATTAGTTCTCTGTGCAGAAGCAAGATGGTCCTAAGTCTTTGAGATGGTTTGCTAATTTTAGATGTTTCTTAGTGGAAGAGAAGATCATCAGCTTCTTGTGTTCATTCAAAGTGGGCACAGGGCACTCAGTGAACCTGCATTAGATTAATGACTATCCCCTGAAGAGAGTGGTTACCTAGTCCTTTTCCATTTTTCATAAGTGAATTTTCAGTCCTAGTCTCTGCTCCAGTAACCTTAGCTATTGAATAAATATTGACTTATATGTTGGTTCTTTGTTCATCTACTGGGGCCTTCTTTCCAAATTTTAGTTGGAAGAACAAAATGAAACTGTCTTCAGCAACACACACAGAAAGAAGTGACCTGCTGTGATGTTGAAAGAAGCAATGCAGATGTTCCCTAAAGAAATAGAGAAAGAGAATTCCACTCCCATGGTTATGGCCATGGTATTGAACAAAGTTTTATTGGTTTCACACCATCATTTATTCTTGATAAAAATTTAATTTATGAATTTTGTAACCAAAATATTTTGATCTATGTGAGGCATTTAGAAATGGAAACAGAAATGCCAGTTTCTTGCAATTTAATGTGGTCTCTGGAACTTTGCCTGCTGCCACACAAAATTCTCCAAAAATCACCAGAATTATAGCAGTGCCACTGCTATGGAACTATGGAGAAAAAAAAATGAGACTTCTGATGACTACATCTTGGAAGTAAAATACCATGTTTCTGGCTGATTTATTTTTCTTTGAAACCAGATGCTGATGTGTATTCACTTAGATGGGAAAGCTACAGGTTTTGGAGAATACAATTATCTGGTGCCAGTGATCCCTTGTAGTGTACCCACATCATACAATGAGAAGAAATACTGAAACAATTCTAAATTTCACAGGAAGCTTTGGAAGGTCTGTGGCACAGGGATTCTATCTCTGAAAATCAGTCATGACAAACTTCCTGTGGGATAGAGTGGAAACAAGGACAAGGTACAAGTTGATTTCCCCATTTCAATTTTGTACTCACATCATGGTAGTGTTGTATGTCATCCCTTGTCCCTCTCCTTTCTGTGTTTTGTTTTCTGTATGTTGGTGCATTATAGACACATGACACAAACATTAGGATTCCCAGGGAGTATGTATACAAATGGTCTTATACACTTGATGACAACTTCAAAAGCATATTCTAGAATAATCACAGGGGAATAAATGGCAAAAGTATTCAGGACTTTTAAGGCATAATGACTTCTTCAGGACCACCCACATGGCCAGAAGGAGGAAATGGGTCTGATCCAAACTTTTTCTCCAAACCAGGTGAGTTGGCTACACCTGAGACATCCTAGGGACCACATTCAGGGTTTTTGTATATATGTCAAAAGAAGATGGGACAAACCTCCATATGAATGGGTCATTAGAACCATCTTGTGTGAGAAAGCACATTGAGTGTGGAGTACCCAAGGAGGTGACCTCACGTCCTTGGCAGTAGAACACACAGAACATGGAACCCTAGTAGCTAGGCACCCACATTCCAGATAAACTCCCATTCTGCTCACTTGAGTTGAGACAGCATGTCCAAAACCATGAGTTCTTGTTGTCTACTCATCTTTGGATGTTTATTTCTCAGGAAAGACCCTAGTAGGATCTTTCCCAAGACTGGAAGCACTGTATCAATGTTGGGACCAACAACTCCGGTGATATTTCCCAAGAAGACCAGAGGTGAAACAGAACAGAAGTTTGTAAGTGAGTAGAGTCTAGCCCTCCACTCAGATAGCACGAGATCCTCAGAAGTTTTTGGTCTCTGTGTGTTTATATTTGTGACTCACTGAATTTGATGTTGATCAAGCTGTGATACTATCCTTTAAAAGAGTGCCACCTTAAATCATTCCCTCCACACCTCAGAGCAACATAACTACATATTTGAGTGTGTAAAAACTAGTACTTCACAAGCCCTAGTAACTATACCTCTCTTACCTCAGAGAGCCTGCAATACATTCCTCAGAGAAAACTTTTGACTCACCACAGAGATCTTTTCTATACACTGCAAATAGCCCTTTTATTCACTTAAGTGAACACTTACGCTCTCATCAATAAGCCTTCCTACATACCTCATAAAGCCCTTCTACACACTTCAGAGGGCCTTACATACATATCAGAGAGCCCACCCTACATAAAAATCAGAACCCAATTAACACCACAGAGAATCTTTTCTTCACACCTCATACTCACTTTCCTACACGTCTAAATAATGACTCCCTACTAATACCAAAAGTTTTTTCTACACACCTCAAATTCCCATTCTTATTCCCCATAGGTATGCTGCATCCACACTTTATTGAGCAACACTTATACAACTCAGAAAGCCTGTCCTATACACCCCAGAGAGTACTTCCTGTAAATTCCAGTGAGATGTTAATTCAAACCTCAGATTTCCCATGCTACAAACAGCAACACACCCTACTACACAACTTGGATACAACTTACTACTCACCAAAATGCCCTCCCTACTCACCTTTGAGGGTTGGCCTGACACACCTCAGAGAAGACTCTGGATACACTGTTGAGTGGCCTTCCTAAAAATTGTATAGATTCCCCCTATTATACTCAAAGAATACTCCCATTATATCTCATTTGTTCTACCTAGTCATATCAGATAGATTTCATATTCATTTGTGAGGATCATAACTACACAAAAGAGAGCACTCCTATGTAGACAAAAGAACTTATTTACCCCTCATATATTCCTCCTACACACCTCAAATCATCTACACTACAAATCTCAGAGAATCTTCCCTTCACACTTCAGTGAACATTTTCTACACACATAGCAGTCACCTCTCAACAAAGCTCAGAGCCAGACCTACTCATATCAAGTGCCCTTTCTACAGAATTCAGAGGGCCAAACAAACACAACTTAGACACATTTCATACACACAATATTTATGAATCACTGTATCAATGTTGGGACCAGAGAACTGTTGCTACACACCACACACCATGCCTCTACACACCTCAGAATGCCATAATTTCAGTATTCAAAGGGTCCTGTTACACTGCTCATAGAGGCCTCCTTTCAAAATTCAGTTTGTTCTCATTTATCTCAGAGATCTCTCCTTACTCACCATAGACATCCACAAATATACACCTCAATTAGCTCTTAATTTTTACCAATGAGCACTCACTTATACACCTCATTCAACAGTCCTCCCTACAAATCTCAGAGAGGCTCCTATACAAACCTCAGAATGCCCTTTCAACAAACCTTTACAAACCCTACCTACACATCTCTTGTAGCCTTCAAAACTAACCAAAGAGCCCTCCATATTTATCTCCAAGAGTCAAAACTACAAACTTAAAAGAACCCACATGATACTCTTTTGAGTGTCCTACCAAAACACCTCACAATTTCTCTCTTCTATCCTCAAATATTCCTCTCACCACACCTGAATTTATACTTGCTACTTATATCAGAGATCTCAATATTTGCTGTAGAATATCCTACCTACATAATTGATACAGTATTTCTACTACGTCGAACGGGCCTCCTACATCCCTTATAGACCCATCTGCGCACCCAATATAAAAATCCCTACACAACTCTGAGATCCCTTGAAACACACATCAGAATTCTATAACTCTGAATTTCAATTAGTCTTCACTATATTAGTCGGCTATCCTACATGGCAATTCTCAGAGTCCAGCTCACTCATCTCCATGATTCCTAAATTCAGACAATATAGATCCCCCTTCCACACTTCATGGGACCCTCCCTTCTACATCAACTTGTCCTTCTTACTCATCTAACAGATATCACACTACTCATATAAAAAACACATACAAACACAACCAAATGAACCATTTCTACTCATCTCAGTGCACTCTATCTATACACCTGAGTGAGCCCTCCAACTCAACTGAAAGAACCCTCACACACACTTCTTGTAGCTCTCTAACACACATCATAGAATCATCCTGCACAACTCATAAAGTTCACAAAACACAGCTCAGAGGCCACTTGCTATGAACTTCAGGGAGACTTCTCTACACACCTCACTCAGTTAAACCCTCATACATGACAAAGTGTACCCTACATACTCAAATCTAGAGCAGTTCCTACACACATCAGAGAACTCCCTAAATAACTCAGTGAGTAAAACCATACTACTTTACAAGAAGAAACAATGTTTCTTTGCAAGCCCTCTATAAATACCTCAAAGAGCCTATATACTCACCTCACAGAGGCCTCAATATACACACCACAAAGAACAATTTTGACTCTCTACCATGGCATTACCTGTACACCATAAAAACTGACTCTTACTCTGAACCTAAAATTAACCATAAGAATAAACCTAAGTATGCCCTGCATGCCACAGAGTGCTCCCTAAACCTGAAACTGACCATGTTTTGACCCTGACCCTAAACACTAACCCTAGGCCTAATCTACCCTAAACTCATTGTGCTCTTCCTTCTACACAAGATTTTCCTCCCTTCTCATCTCGCCAAACTGTTAATACTCACATCAAATGACCCTCAAAACACAGCTCACTGAGTTCTTTCTACAATTTCCAAGGCATACACCCTGTGCAACTATGTGAGCCATCCCAACTCACTTCAGGCGGCCCTCTCACACATAAAATGTTGTCCTAGGACAAGCATCATATAGGCCTCTTATATAATTTATACACAGCTCCTTACACAGCTCATAAGCTGCATATTACCAATCATAGAGACACCTCTATACACATAATATAATATGTTCCAAAAATATCAATCAAAATCATTCTTATATCAAGATTAGTACCTACTTATGTAGATAACCTCAGGCAGACATCCATATATACCTACAGAGTAAAAATTTTATTCCTATACAAGACCTTTGTACTAAATATACTTCTTTTTTTATTGTAAACAAATGGGATACATGTTGTTTCTCTGTTTGTACATGGAGACAAGTCATACCATTTGTGTAATCATAAATTTACATAGGGTAATGTTGTTTGATTCATTCTGTTATTTTTTCCTTCCCCCCAAACCTTCCACCCCTCTTTTCCATCATTACACTCCTTCCTTCCTCCATTCTTGCCACATTCCTTAACCCTAACCCTAAACCTAACGCTAACCATAATGCTAAACCCTCCCACCCCCATTATGTGTCATCATCCACTTATCAGCGAGATCATTTGTCTTTTGGTTTTCTGAGATTGGCTTATCTCACTTACCATGATAATCTACAATTTCAACCATTTGCCTGAAAATGCCATAATTTTATCATTCTTTATGGCAGAGTAATATTTCATTGTACATATATGCCACAGTATCTTTATCCATTCATCAATTGAAGGCCATCTAGGTTGGTTCCACAATCTGGCTGTGGTGAATTGAGCAGCAATGAATATTGATGGGGCTGTATCTCAGTAGTATGCTGATTTTAAGTTCGTTGGGTATAGACCAAGGAGTGGGATACCTGGGTCAAATGGTGGGTCCATTCCAAGCTTTCTGAGGAATCTCCATACTGCTTTCCAGAATGGCTGCACTAATTTGCAACTACACCTGCAATGTATGAGTGTGCCTTTTTCCCCAAATCCTCACCAGCACCTATTGTTGCTTGTGTTCTTGATAATCGCCATTCTAATTGGGGTGAGATGGAATCTTAGGGTAGTTTTGATTTGCATTTCTCTTATTACTAGAGATGTTGAACATTTTTTCATATATCTGTTGATTGCTTATAGATCTTCTGTGAAGTGTCTGTTCATTTCCTTAGCCCATTTTTTGATTGGATTATTTGTAATCTTGGTGTAGAGTTTCTTGAGTTCTTTATATATTCTGGAAATTAATGCTATATCTGAAGTATGAGTGGCAAAGATATTCTCCCACTCTGTAGGCTCTCTCTTCACATTACTGATAGTTTCCTTTGCTGAGAGAAAGCTTCTTACTTTGAATCTATAGCAGTTGTTGACTCTTGCTTTTATTTCTTGTGCTGTGGGAGTCCTGTTAAGGAACTCTGATACTAAGCCAACAAGTTGAAGATTTGGACCTACTTTTTCTTCTATAAGATGCAGGGTCTCTGGTCTGATTCCAAGGTCCTTGATCCATTTTGAGTTGTATTTTGTGCAGAATGAGAGATAGGGGTTTAATTTTATTCGATTGCATATGGTTTTCCACTTTTCTCAGCACCATTTGTTGAAGAAGCTATCTTTTCTCCATTGCATATTTTTGACCCCTTTGTCTAGTAGGAGAAAATTGTATTTATTTTGGTTTGTGTCCATGTCCTCTATTCTGTACCATTGATCTATCTGTCTATTTTGGTACCAATACCATGCCATTTTTGTAACTATTGCTTTGCAGTAGAGATGAAGATCTGGTTTTGTGATACCCCTGCTTCACTCTTTCTGCTGAGGATTGCTTAGCTATTCTGGGTTTCTTATTCTTCCAGATGAATTTCATAATTGCTTACTCTATTTCTGTAAGGTACATCATTGGGATTTTAATTGGATTTGAATTGTATCTGTATTGCACTTTTGGTACTATGGCCATTTTGAAAATATTAATTCTGCCTATCCAAGAACATGGGAGATCTTTCCATCTTCTAAGGTTTTCTTTAATTTCTTTCTTTAGTGTTCTGTAGTTCTCATTGTAGAGGCCTTTCACCTCTTTTGTGAGATTGATTCCCAAGTGTTATAATTTTTTTCAATGCTATTTTGAAAGGGGTAGTTTTCCTAACTTCTCTTTCTGAAGATTCATCACTTATGTATAAAACTGCATTGGATTTATGAGCATTGATCTTATAACTTGCTACTTTACTGAATTCACTTATGAGTTCTAAAAGTTTTCTGGTGGAATTTCCAGGTTCCTCTAAATATATATTCATGTCATCAGAAAACAGGAATAGTTTGTGTTCTTCTTTTGCTATTCATATCCCTTAAATTTCTTTGGTTTGTCTAATTGCTCTGGCTAGAATTTCAAGGATGATATTGAATAGAAGTGGTGAAAGAGGGCATCCCTGCATTGATCCAGTTTTTAGGGGGAATGCTTTCAGTTTTTCAAAATTTAGAATGATATTGGCCATGGGCTTAGGATAGATGGTCTTTACAATGTTAAGAAACGTTCTCACTATCCCTATTTTTTCTAGTGTTTTGAGCATGAAGGGATGCTGTATAAAGAAACCGTGGTATGTATATACAATGGAATATTACTCAGCCATAAAGAATGATAAAATTATGGCATTTGCAGTCAAATGGATGAAACTGGAGAATATCATGGTGAGTGAGATAAGCCAATCTCAAAAAACCAAAGAACAAATGATATCGCTAATAAGTTAATGATGACACATAATTGGGGGTGGGAGGGGTTAGTGTTAGGGTTAGAATTAGGGTTAGGGAGGGGGGCAAGAATGGAGGAAGGAAGAATTGTATAGAGGGAAGAGACGGGTGGGAGGGGTGGGGGGGAAAGGAAAAAATAACAGAATGAATCAAACAACATTACCCTATGTAAATTTATGATTACACAAATGGTATGCCTTTACGCCATGTACAAACAGAGAAACAACATGTATCCCATTTGTTCACAATTTAAAAAATGTATCAAATGCTTTTTATGCATCTATTGAAATAATCATGTGATTTTTAAATTAAAGTCTGTTGATATGGTGAATGACATTTATTGATTTCCAGATGTTGAACCAACTTTGCATCCCTGGGATAAAATCCACTTGATTGTGGTGCACTATCTTTTTAATATATTTTTGTATGCGATTTGCTAAAATTTTGTTAAGAATTTTTGTGTCGATATTCATTAAGGATATTGGTCTGAAATTTTCTTTCCTCGTTGTGTTTCTGTCTGGTTTAGGTCTCAGGGTAATACTGGCTACATAGAATGAGTTTGGGAGGGTTCCCTCTTCTTCTATTTCATGGAATACTTTGAGGAGTATTGGAATGAGCTATTCTTTAAAGATTTTGTAGAACTCAGCTGAGAGCCCATCTGGTCCCAGACTTTTTTTGTTGGTAGGCTTTTGATGACTTCTTCTATTTCATTGTTTGAAATTGATTTATTTAAGTTTTGTATATTCTCCTCATTCAGTTTAGATAATTTGTATGTCTCTAGAAACTCTTTGATGTCTTTGAGGTTTTCACTCTTGTTGGAATATAGATTTTCAAAATAACTTCTAATTATGTTTTGTTTTTTACTCATGTCTGTTTTGATATTTCCTTGTTTATTCCAAATTTTAGTAATTTGAGTTTTTTCCCTTTTCTCTTTGTTAGTGTGGCTAAGGGTTTATCAGTTTTGTTTATTTTTTCAAAGAACCAACTATTTATTTTGATAATTTTTCCAATTGTTTCTTTTGTTTTAATTTTGTTGATTTAGGCTCTCATTTTAACTATTTCCTGTCTTCTACTACTTTTGGTGTTGGTCCATTCTTCTTTTTCTAGGGCTTTGAGATGTAGTGTTAAGTTATTCATTTGTTGATTTCTACTTCTTTTGTTGAATGCGTCCCATGAAATAAATCTTCCTTAAAGTACTGCTTTCATACTGTCCCAGAGATTTTGATATGATGTGTCTTTGTTCTCGTTTACTTCTAAGAATTTTTTTATTTCCCTCCTGATGTCTTCTGTATCCGTTCATCATATAATAGTGTATTATTTAATCTCCAGGTATTGGAGAAATTTCTCTTTTATATTCTGTCATTTATTTCTAATTTCAATCCATTATGATCTCATAGAATACAAGGTAGTATCTCTATCTTCTTGTATTTACTAACAGTAGCTTTGTGGCATAATATATGGTCTATTTTAGAGAAGGATCCATGTGCTGTTGAGAAGAAAGTGTATTCATTTTTTGTTGGATGGTATATTCTATATGTTCTTTAAGTTTAAATTGTTGATTGTGTTATTGAGATCTATGGTTTCTTTTTTCAATTTTTGTTTGTAAGTTCTATCCAGTGGTGAGAGAATTGTGTTAAAATCGCCTAGTATTATTGTGTTATGGTCTATTTGATTCCTGGAATTGAGAAGCATTTGTTTGACGTACATGGATAAGACAATGTTTGGGGCATAGATATTTATTTATGTTTGTTATTTCTTGCTGATTTATGCTTCTCTTAAGCAGTATGTAATGTCCTTCTTCATCTCTTCTCACTAGATTTGGCTTGAAGTCCACATTATTTAAAATGAGGATGAATACTCTAGATTTTTTGCTGTGTCCATTTGCATGGTATGTTTATTCCCATCCTTCCACCTTTAGTCTATGGGTATCTCTTTCTATGAGATGAGTCTCTTGCAGGCAGCATATTGTTGGATTTTTCTTTTTAATCCAATCTGCCAGTCTATGTCTTTTGATTGATGAATACAAGCCATTAATATTCAGGGGTATTATTGTGATATGATTTGTATTCTCAGGCACTTGACTCTTTTTTTGTTTTTTGACATGATTTGGTTTCTCCTTTATTTGTCTATTCCTTTAGGCTAGTTCCTCCTGTTGCTGATTTGCATCGTTGTTTTTCATCTCTTCCTCATGGAATATTTTGCTAAGACTGTTCTGTAATGTCAGCTTTCTTTTTGTAAATTACTTTAGCTGTTGTTTATCATGGAAAGATCTCATTTCATCATCAAATCTGAAAGTAAGTTTTGCTGGATATAAGATTTTTGGTTGGCATCCATTTTCTTTCATTGCTTGGTAAATGTTGTTCCAGGCCCTTCTACCTTTTAGGGTCTGGATTAAAAAATCTGCTGATATTTTTATTGGTTTCTCCCTGAATGTAATTTGATTCTTTTCTCTCTTGGCTTTTAAAATTCTGTCTTTATTTTGTTTGTATGTTAGGTATTTTCATAATAATGTGCCTTGTTTTGTGTTGTTGTATTTTTGTATATTTGGAGTCCTATAAGTCTCTTGTACTTGTTTTTCCATTTCATTCTTCAGATTTGGGAAATTTTCTGATATTATTTCATTGAATAGATTGTTCATTCCTTTGGTTTCTTTCTCTAAGCCTTCCTCAATCCCAATAATTTTTAAATTTGACCTTTTCATGATATCCCATAATTCTTGTAGATTCTGTTCATGATTTCTTATCATCTTCTCTGTTTTGTCAACTTTGTTTTCAAGATTAAATATTTTATCTTCAATGTCTGAGGTTCTGTCTTCCAGGTGTTCTATCCTATTGGTTATGCTTACTATGGAGTTTTTAACTTGGTTTATTGTTTCCTTCATTTCAAGAATTTCTGTTTTTTTTTTTTCAGTATCTGTAACTCTTTATTGAAATGATCTCTTGCTTCCCATATTTGCTCTTTTAACTGTTCATTGGTGTGATCATTTGATGCCTGCATTTGCTCTTTTATCTCCTCCTTCAATGCCAGCATTTGCTCTTTCATCTCCTCATTTGCTTCCCTGATTGTTTTAATTATGTACATTCTGAACTCCCTTTTTGACATCTCTTCTGCTGTGCTGTCATTGGGTTTATTGATATAGTATCTTGTCATCACCTGCAGAAACAATCCCATGGATATTTGTTACCACCTGCAGCAACAATCTCATGATTATTTATCAGAGGTTGCCTGGAAGTAAAGTACTTCTAGTCCTGAGTTGCTTCCTTGCTTGCTTTCTTATTCTATAGACTATAGAGGAAGACAGACTTGCTTGATTTTAGAGGAAGAGAAGCCTTGAGAGGGAGAGAGAATTTGCTTAGAGCAAAAGAGACTTGCTACGCTTTCAGAGATCTATTTCTTCTTAGAGTTCTGCTGCTTCTTCTTAGAGGTGCTTCCTGCATCCTGTGAACTAAAGGTGCATGCTAGAGGTGCATGCTAAAGATGCTGTCTATCAGTGGTGCTTCTTAGTGGTGCGTCCCGCATACTGCGATCTGTGATCTGCAACCTAGAGGTGTGTTCTTAGTCCTTCGCTCTGCGATCTGCCATGTTCCTGTTGCTTTCTGCCTACTGCTGCTGCTGCTTTCTTTCCACCTTCTGCCTACTGGCCGCTTATATTCCCTCCAAAAGGTGGAGGGTAGGACCATGCCAGTTAAGTGATGATCAGGTAAGGAGTCAACTGCCCAATCATGACAAAGGTCAAAATGAGCAGGCACCTGCAGGAGCACTCGGGAACACATGTGCATGCATTGTGTGTGTGGGCTCATTTGAATACGGCCAATGATAAAGCACCTGAGTGTGTTTATGTTAACTGATTTCCTCACCACCAATGTGATCAAAACAACTTCTGGCTGGCTGCCAGGCACCATCTTGGCATAGCCCCCAACTGTATCTAGGTTTGTTTGGGACATTTTCTTCCCTTGTTTTCTCATATTGGTCAGATATCCATGGGACTCTGAGATATTGCAGATTTCCTCTATTGGCTTACAGTGTCCCTGTAGATTTCCAGTATATCACCTCCCAACGTTCAGTAGCCTGAAGTCTTGGAGGAACTTGATAATGCTGTGCTTCTGAATAAAGCTGTCCCTAGCCTGCTACTAGTTTTAGGGCTTGGAGCTGGCTCTGTGTAGAAAGACTCTCACTAGGTGGCCTGCTTTGAGAAGCTGGCCGTGGAAGGGGCCTGCCCCCAGAGGGAGCAGGACTGCTTGGAGAAGTCTCTGCTGTCCTGAACTGGTCCTAGAAGCTGCCTGCAGGCCAGGGCTCACCACTGGGTCCGGGACTTGGAGCTGGCTTTGTGCAGAAAGGCTCTCACTGAGCGACCTGCTCTGAGAAGCTGGCTGTGAAAGGTGCCTGCTGCTGGAGGGAGCAGGGCTGCTTGAGGAAGTCCCTGGCTGCCCTGCCCTGGTCCCTGAAGCTTCCTGCAGGCCTGGGCCCACCACTGGGTCTGGGACATGAAGCTAGCTCTGTGCAAAAAAGCTCTCACTGGGCAGCCTGGTCTGAGAAGCTGGCTGTGGAAGGAACCTGCCGCCGGAGGGAGCAGGGCTGCCTGGGGAAGACTCTAGTTGCCCTGCCCTGCTCTGAGAAGCCACCCCTGTTCAGCCTGCCACCCAGGCTGAGCTTCACCCAGTGGGGAAGACTCACTCCGCAGCTCTATGTTAGTCTGAGTCTCTCAATGCCTCCCCTTCTTGAATCTTGGGTTCTGGAGCAACAGGAAAAGCAGTCACCCTCTAGTCTGCCATTTTGGATCCCATCTGTACTAACTATACTTCTATGTGATGCTCTTTAAATACCTCAGAGAAAATTTCTACTCACCTCAGAAATTCCTCACTACACATCTCAGAGAGCTCTTTCCACTCACCTCAGAGGTCTTTCCTATACATTGCAAAACCCCTACTTATTCAGTTATGTGAGCCCTCCCACTCACAGAAAGAAGTCCACTGACAAACATTATAAATCCCCCTACACATTTCAGAAGGTCCTCCCTACATACAACAGAGAGACATCCCTACACAAAGAGAACCTGTTTTAACACCACAGAGAATATTTCCTACACACCACAGACTTATTCCTCTACACATCTAAGTAGTCCCACCATACTCACATCAAGATCCCTTCCTAAACACCACAAAGTGCCATCCATACACAGCTTAGGGATGCTTCCTCCACACTTTATTGATCAACACCCAAACAACTCAGATAGCCCTCCATATATATCCCAGCAAACACTCCCTATAAACACCAGAGAGATGTTAATTCAAACATCAGGATGTCCATGCTCCACATCTCAACCAGTACTACAAACACAACACAGATAGATCTCACTCCTATCCAAAACTCTCCCTATTCATTTGTGGGTGCTGCATATACACACCTAAGAGAGCCCCCATCATTGTCCATTGAAAGCCATCACAAACACTTCAGAGATTTATTATACTATCCTCAAAAAACCCTCCCATCACTCACAGTGTGTTCTCCCTACACATATCAGAAAGATATCATTATTCACTTCAGGGCATCCTCCCTCCACAACTGTGTTAACATCTCTACTCAGTTATAATGCCCATTTAAACCCCCATAGATCTCTTGGCATATCTAATAGAAAACTCCCTACACACCTGTGAGAGCCCTCATACACACATAAGAATTCCATTCTTATGCATTTAAATGAGCCCTCACTATACTCCTCAGAGAACCTACACTACAAACCTCAGAGCGTCTTCCCTACATATCTCAGCAAATCTGACCTACATGTGACATAGACCCCAATTCAAACTTTTTAAGATCCTCCCTTCTACAACAATTTGTCCTCCATACTTCTCTTACAGAGCTCTCACTACTCAACTAAAGTGGCCCTCCAGAAATAACTCACTGAGTCCTCTCTGTTCATCTTAGTACACATTCTTTATACAACTGAGTGACCGCTCACAACTCATCTCAGAAGGATGACCCACAAACATGGTACAGACCTCTGACACACATCAAAGATCCCTTCTATGGACCTTATAGAAGTTCCTCTAAACAGATCAGAGACTATAAGCTACCAATCTCAGAGTTCTCTCTACACACCTCAAAGTAACCTTCATTCACATCAAAGAAAGCCCTTCCTACTTACCTCAACAGCAGTCTCTACACACCTCAGAGAGACTTCCCTACACACCTCAGCAAGTACAAATTAGACTTCTTTAAAAACCCTCTTTACTAACTACACTGCACTTCATGTTCTCCCCAAATTTTTTCATATCTGAGCTGACTCTAATCTGATCCAGTTGTGTAATATTTTATTCTGTGTGATGTTTCAAAGCCCCTGTGTTCTTCAGAGTTCCAGGGTATGTTTGTGGATTCAGCTTTGGTCCTGCATTAGTTGGTCTTGTTTTGTGTTCCTGGAGTTTCTTTCCTAATGTCTTTTTCTACTGTCTTTACTCAGAGTCCAATTATTCAAAAGTTAACTCATAAATACCCTGGAAAGGAAGAGATTCCTTTAGAAAAGACATAAGGTTGGAGAATATACAATGGTGAAAATGAGAGTAAATCTTCCACCTTGGAGAATGAGTAGCCCACATGAACCTTTGATTTTAGTCTTCTCCATGGCTGGTAGATTCTACATCTTATGTCTCCAACTGCACAGGTTCTACACATATTTTATAAAAATGTGTGACCAGTTTTATGTTAATTACTCAGTGGTTAAATATGACATTATATGCAACAAATATCTGAAACCTGAAGCTATTTTGTTTCATAACTGGGAGTCAAAAATTATAAATTATTTGTTTTATATCAGTTTTAGGCATATGTGTGCATACCTGTTATTGTATGTTGTATCTGCATATATGATTTTGTCTATATATGTTGTATATGATGCCAATATTGGCTTATATATAAAAAAGAATTAATTAATTTACAATAAAATGGATCAGAGTGCCTTTCAGTTCACACGACTAAAATTGGCTAAATAGATAAAAGTAAGGATGTCTTTAAATTTACTTAGATATTCATTTCTCTAAGTGGTCAAGGAATCAATATAGTGATCATTTATCTAAAATGGTTAAAGTGTAATATCTATTTCTTATAGGATGTGTCTTCAGCAAAAAAAATGACTTAAAATTGTTAGGTAGTTTAATGTAAAATCTTGGATGTCATGGATACCATAAGTTAAAATTAAATGAATTCGATTTAACAGAAATAGAATAAGCATTTATAAAAGTACACGTTAAGGAATGAAGTCAATACTAATAAATTTACCATGATAAATCAATATTCATGCATCTAACTTATCAAGTTAGTATCAACAAATCTATATTGACAAATCAATATTGACTAATCAATATCAATGCATCTACATTGATGTGTTGATTTTGATGAATCTACAATGAAGTGTTGATGTCAATGTATCTACCCAGAATAGTTATAATACATGAATCTATGCAATGGGAGGATATGGATGAATTGACTCCAATGAGTCATTATTGAAGAATCTACATCAACAGGTAGATACTGACAAATATACCCAGAAGAGTAGATATCAACAAATATAATGTAATGGACTGATATCAATGAATCTACATTGATGAATCCATACCAATAAATTGATATTGATGAATCTATCCCTACAAGTTGATATCTACACATCTCCACCAATGAGTCAATATTGACAAATCAACGAAGTCAAGTCTTTATCATCAAATGTATGTAGTTTTATATTTATGAATCTACCCTGATGAATTGATATTGATGGATATACACCAAAGTATCGATATCAATGAATCTATATCAAACCATTGATATTGATGGATCTATTCTGATGGGTTTATATTGACAAATCTACCCTGACACGTTGATATAAATGAATCTACACTGGTGAGAAGGATAGATATTGATGAATATACCCATAAAAATAGATAACAAAAAATATACCCCAATGGGTTGATATCAATGAATCTACATTGACAAATCCATACTGACAAACCAATATTGATGAGTGTACCCCTATAAGTTGATATCTACAAATCTCCACCAGAGTCAATATCAACAAATCTACCCAGACACATCAATGTCAACCAATGTTCATGGACTAGTCAATATTGATAAATCTACTTCATCAAAATGATTTCAACAAATCAATATTAATGGATCTACCCAGTTTAGTTGTTATCAGAGAATCTACCATGACTGATTGATTTTGATGAATCTATCAGAATGGGTTGATATCAACAAAACTATACAGAATAGTGGATATCAAGAATCTATCATAGTGAGTCAATATTGATGATGTACATTTTTGTATCAGTATTGACAAATCTACATTGATAAATCAATATCAACACATCAATATCAACAAATATTTCCACTGAGTTGATATTAACAAATATACCCCAGAATCAATATCAATGAATCAACATCAATGTGTCAATATCGACAAATAAACCCCATAGAGTCAATATTGATGAATCTACCTCAATGTGTTGATATCAACAAATCTACACCAGTGAGTAGATATTAATAAATCTAACCTGATGAGTCATAAGTCATGAATCTACACTGATGGTTCAATTTTGAGATATCTACACAGGTTAGTAGATATTGAAAAACTTTCCCCATTAAGTCAATATTGACATATCTGCTTTGAAGAGTTGATATCATCAAATCAATATTGAGCAGTATACCCCAACAAGTTGATACCAACAAATCTACACCATTGAGTTGATATTGATGAATGTATGCCTATGGGTCAATATCAACAAATCTATGCTGAAGGGTCCACATATATGTTTCTTCACCAATGTGTCAGTGTTTATGAATCTAAACCTTTGAGTCAATATTGATGAATATAGACCAATGAGTCAATATTAAAAATTCTACACTGATATGTTGATATTGTTAAACCTACCCAACTGAAGCAATTTTGTTGAATCTACCCCAATGGGTAGATATGGAAGAATCTACACCAATGATTCAAAATTGATGAGTCTACACCAAAAAGTCAATAACAACAAATGTATCCTTAGGTCAATAACAATGAATCTATACAGAAGAGTTGATATTTATGAATATAGCCTGATGGTTCAATATAAATTAAGCTGCATGTATGAATCAATACTGAAAAATCAATATCTGATGAATCAGCATGGATAGTTCAATATCAAAACATCTACACTGATGGTCAATATAGATGAATCAACATCTACAGGTCAATGTCATGAATCTATCCCATCAAGTTGATATTGATGAATCTAAACCAATGGATTGATATGGATGGATCTACACTAAGGAGTCAATATCAAGAAATCTGCTCCAATTGGTTTATATCAAAGAATCTACACTGATGAATCAATATCAATGAATCAACACCTATGATTGACATCAGTGAATGTATCCCATCAAGTTGATATTTACTGTTCTAACACAATGGGTTGGTGTGGAGGAATCTACCCAGATAAGTCAATAACAATGAATATGCACCAAAGAGTCAATATTGGCAAATATACTTCAAAGGGTCAATGCAGATGAATCTACCTTTATGGATTGATATTGATGATTGTACAACAATAATTCAATATTGATGATCTACACTGACAAGTTGATATCCTCAAATCTACCCAACAGGTTGGCATCACTGAATCTACATCATATCATTAACAATGAAAAATTGATAATGAACAATCTACAAGTCAATATTTATGAATCTACTTGCATGTATCAATAGTGATAAAACTAACCCAATGTGTTCATATGAACAAATCTAACCCAATGGGTCAAAACTGACCAAACTACATTGATGGGTTGATGTTGACAAATGTGCCTTGACAGGTCAATATTGATGAATCTACCCCATAGGTTTAATTTCAACAAATAAACACAAATGGGTTGAAAACTATAAATCTACACTGAAGAGTCAATATCAACAAATCTACCCTGATGAGTTAATATTTTTGCATCTACACTGATGAGTCAATAATGACAAGTCTACATCAATGAATCAATATCAACACATCAATATCAATGAATCTACCCAAAATGTCAATATTGATGAATCTACACCTATGTGTTGATATGGAAAAATCTACCTCTACAGTTTGAAATTGATAAATCTACCCTTATGGGTCTATATCAATAAATCTATGCCATTAAGTCAATATAGATGACTCAACACAATGTGTCAAAATTGAGGAGTCTATCCCAATGAATTGATTTTGCAAATGTAACCAATCAAACTAATTGAATCAATATTGACAGATCTAACCCATCAAGTTGATATGAACAAATCTATAGCCATTGGTTGATATAGATGAATCTACCCAAATGAGTACATTTCTGTGCAGAGTGGTGACAGGAAGGGAGAGCAGTGACTGGGATTGGGGGTCTCTGATGACCTCATGACTGTGGCATGACTGGTGCCTGGGAAATTTTCTGTGCAAGGGCACAGGATATTTAGCTGCTGTGGTAAAACCCTGCATGAGGAGGCTCTGTGCAAGAGTCCTTTCAGCTCTAACCTTGATCTCAGTCACAAGTCTCCTGGGAATAGAGGAATCTTTATGCTAGACAATTACAATGTTTCACCAGTTCCATTATTCCTGCCACTACCCCAATGTGTTGATATGGATAAATGTATCCTGATGATTAAATATTAAGTAATATTCCCCAGTGATAGATATTATCAAATTCACACCAATGGGTTGATATTGATGAATACACCTAGAAGAGTTCATATTGAAAAATCTACATTTTCAGGTCAATATCAAGGAATCTAAAATGACATATCAATATTGACATATGAACACTGACAAATCTACCCTGACTGGTTAATATTGATGAATCTACCCCTAAGGGTTAATACCAAATAATCTACACCAACAAGTAGATATTAATGAATCTACACTGATGGGTTGATATTGATGAATCTACAATGATGAGCAGATATCGGTCAACACCAATGAGTACATATCACTGAATCTACCCCATTGAGTCAATATCGACAAACACACTGACATGAAAATGTCAGTGTGAATCTACCCCTATGGTTGATATCAACAAATCAACCCTGACAAGTTGATATTGACAAATCTACCCTGTTGAGTTGATATTTATGAATATACCACATTGAATCTATATTAACTGATCTACACTCAAGTGTTGACATTGACGAATACATGGCTTCAAGTCAATATCAACTAATCTATACTGATGGGTTGATATCAATGAATCTACCACTGATATGATTATAAATCTACCATGGGTAATTGCTATTGATTAATTTACACTGATGAGTCAATATCAAAAAATCTGTATGAGGAATCAATATTAATGAGTCAACACCATCAATTTGATATCAACAAATCTATATCATAAGTCAATATCAAAGAATCTACCCCAAAGGGTCAATATTAAGAAATCTACACTGATAGTTTCATATCAGTGAATCTATATCAATGAATCAATTTCAATGCATCAATATCACTGAGTCAATGTCTATAAACCTACACCAGTCTATATTGACATATTAATATCAATATATCTACACTGATGAGTTGATACCTACAAATCTACCCAGTCCAATCAGTATCAGTGAAACTACCTTGATGAATCAATATTGAGGAGTCTATCTCAAAAAGTCAATATTGGCAAATCTACCCTAACGAGTCAATATAGATGAATCTACAATGATAAATATTGGCAAATCTAACCTTTGAGTGCAATTTGATGAGTCTGCAGTGATGTATCAAAATAGATGAATCTACACCAATGAATCTACATAGGTGATTCAATATTTATAACTCTATCCCATAAATTCTTTATCAATGAACCTACATCATCAAATGAATAGACTCATCAATATTAAAGAATCTACACTGTAGTGTCACTATTGATGAATCTAGGTTGATGAGTCAATTTTGATGAATCTACAAAGATGAATTGATATTGATGAATCTAATGATAAGAGTCAATAGTGAACAATCCATCTCAATTAAATGATATGTACTAATCTACCCTGACAAGTCTATTTTGATGCATCTACACCAAAGGGTTATCAGCAAGTCTAACCCCATTGGTTGATATAGACAAATCTACCCCAATTAGTAAGTTTTGACAAATTAAACCAGTTAATATTCATGAATTTAATCAGAGAGTTGATATTAATAAGTCTAACCAATAGAGATAAGATTGAAGAATGAAGACTGATGGGTCAATATGGGCAAATCTATCCTGATGATTCAATATTAAAAAATCTACAAAAAAGTTTTGATATTGATAAATCTATTTCAACAGGTTGATATTGATGAATATGCACAGAAGACTCGATATTGAAGGATCAATATCAATGAATCAAAATTGACAAGTTAATATAAACATATCAATATTAATGAAAGTAACCAGTTGAGACAATCTCTATGAATCTCTACCAATGAGTCAAAATTGATGAATTCACTCAGTTGAGTTGATATCATCAAATCTCTCATTAAAGGTCAATATTGACTAATCATCCCCAATTGGTCAACATCACTGAATCTACACTGAAGAATAGATACTGACAAATCTATCCTGAGAGGTCAATACTAATGAATCTACACCAAGTAGTAGATATTTATGTGTTTACACTGATGGGCTGATATTAGCAAATGTACCCCTTATGGTTGTTATCTACAAATCTATGCCAATGAATAAATGTCAATGATTCTACACCAAAGAGTAGATATTGATAAATCTAACCTGTCAAGTCATTATTGATGAATCAAGACTGACAGGTTAATATTAATGAAACTACCTCACTGAGGCTTTATTGATCAGTCTAAACCAGAGTTGATTTCAATGATTCTATACCTTCTTGTTGATATTAATTAATCTACACTAATGGGACAACAGTGACAAATCTACATCAATGAGTACATATTAATGAATCTACCACAATGTGTCAATATAGCCAAATCTAGACTGATGAGTCAATTTCAATGAATCTAACTAGTTGAGTTGATGTCAATGATTCAGACCATTTGAGTTGATATTGAGGAATCTATTTTTTTTGGTCAGTATGAAAAAATCTACACCAATGAATTAATATTGACAAACATACACAAAGAGTTGATATTGAAAAATCTACCCCAGTAGGTAGTCAATGACAAATTTACACCATGGGTTGATATGAATGAATCTGTTTGACCAATCAAAATTGATACATCAATATTGACAAATATATTCTGACAAGAAAATATTTTTAAAGTATACATATATATACATATATATATATTATATTTTAAAGTATACATATAATATATATATATATATTTATTTTTAAAGACCGCATTTTGATTCATTGTACACAAATGGGATACAATTATTATTTTTATGGTTATACACAATGTAGAATCACACCAATTGCATAATCATACATGAATATAGAGTAATAATATCTGTCTCAGTCCACTCTATCTTTCCTCATCCCCTCCCACCCCATTATCCTCTACACAATTCAAAGTGCCTCCATTCTTTACTTACCCCCATGCCCTCACTTTTATATCTCATCATACACTTGTCAGATAAGACAATCAAACATTGATTTTGGGAATTGACATATTTCACTTAGCATTATATCCTCCATCTTCATCCATTTACCAGTAAATGCCATAATTTTATTCCTTATGACTGAGTAGTATTCCATTGTGTATATCTAACACAGTTTCTTTATCCTTTCATCAAATGAAGAGGATCTACATTGGTTACACAATCTAGTTATTATGAAATGAGCAGCTATAAACATTGATGTGACTGTGTCACTGTAGTATGCTGATTTTAAGTCCTTTTGGTATAAACTAAAGAGTGGGATAGCTGGGTCAACTGGTGGGTCTATTTCAAGTTTTCTGAGGAATCTCCATACTGCTTTCCAGCATGGCTGCACAAATTTTGAACCCCACCAACAATGTATGAGTGAACCTTTTCCCCCAAATCCACACCAATATTTATTATTGTGTGTATTCCTGATATAACCATTCTGATCAGAGTTAGATGAAAACTTATGGTAAATTTTAATTCCATTTCTCTAATTACTAGAGATGAGGTGTACTTTTCATTTATTTGTACATCACCTCTATGTCTTCTGTGAAGTGTCTGCCCAGTTCCTTAGCCCATTTACTCATTGGATTGTTTGTATTTTTGGTGTAAATTTTGTAAGATTTTATAAATTTTGGTTATTAGTTCTCTATATGAAGTTTATGTAGAGAAGATTTTCTCCCACACTGTAGGCTCTTTTTTCACATTATGGATTGTTTACTTTGTTGCAAAAAAGTTTTTTAGTTTGAATTCATCTCATTGTTTTGATTTTTGCTTTTATTTCTTGTGCTCTGGGAGTCTTTTATAAAAGTCAGGTCCTAAACCAACATGATGATTTAGGTGAAATGTCTCTGGTCTAATTCCTAGGTCCTTGATCCATTTTGAGTTGAGTTTTGTACAGAGTGAGAGATAGAGGTGTAATTTCATTTTACCACATATGGATTTCAATTTTTTCCAGCACCATTTGTTGAAGAGGCTATCTTTTTTCCTTTGCAAATTTGTGGCACCTTTATCTAGTATGAGGTAACTGTACTTATGTGGGTTTGTCTCTGTGTTTTCAGTTCTGTACCTTTGGTCTACCTGTCTATTTTGGTGCCAATACCATATCATTTCTGTTACTATTGCTCAATCGTAGAGTTTAAGATCTGGCATTGTGATACTTTCTGCATCACTCTTCTTACCCAGAATTGTGTTGGCTGTTCTTGGTCTTTTATGCTTCCACATGAATTTCAGGATGAGTTTATCTGTTTCTATGATGAATGCCATTGAGATTTTAATTGGAATTGTGTTAAATATGTATAGTGCCTTTGGAAGTATGGCCAATTTGACCATACTAATTCTCCCTATGCAAGAATATGGGAGATCTTTTTAAGGCTTTTTAAAATTTCTTCCTTTAGTGTTCTGTAGTTTTCATTGTAGAGATCTTTCACCTCTTTGTTAGATTGCTTACCAAGTGTTTTATTTTTTTTGAGACTGTTGTGAATGGAGTATTTTTCCTAATTTCATTTAAGAAGATTCATCATTTATGAATAGAGATACATTAGACTTATGTGTAGTGATTTTTTATCCTGTTATTTTGCTGAATTCACTTATGAATTCAGAAATTCTGGTTCTAGAAGTCTTCTGGTGGAGTTCTATAGATCCTCTAAATAAAGCATCATGTAGTCAGTAAATGGTGATACCTTGAGTTCTTCTTTTCCTAATTGTATCCCTTTAATTTCTCTGGTCTACCTAATTGCTCTGGCTAGCATTTCAAGGATGATGTTGAGTAGAAGTGGCAGAAAGTGCATCCACGTCTTTTCCAGGTTTTAAAGGGGATGTTTTCAGTTTTTCTCCATTAAGAATGATGTTTTCTGTGGGCTTAGCATAGGCAACCTTTACAATGTTGAGAATGTTTCTACTATTGTATTTTTTCTAGTGATTTGAACATAAAATTGTGCTGTATTTTATCAAATGTTTTTTCTACACCAATTGAAATAATCATATGATTCATAAACTTAAGTCTATTGATGTAATGAATTACACTTATGGATTTACAGATGTTGAAACAACCTCACATCCCTGGTATGGACCCAGCTTGATCATGGTGCACTATCTTCTTTATATGTTTTTGTATGAGATTTGGTAAAATTTTATTAAGAATTTTTGCATCTATTTTCATCAAAGATATCAGTCTAAAATTTTCTTTCCTTGATTTGCCTTTATCTGCCTCTGTGAGCTGCTTAGACTTAATGGCATGATAAGCCTAAATGAACTTAGCAGCCCTATGACCAGTGAAACTTCTATGACCTGTGAATCCTATGTGATATATTGACTCTGGGTTCTTAGTGGGCTCTATATCCTGCATAGTGTCTACAATCTGAGAAATTGAAATTAATTTATCAACTCCTATGATCTGCCTACACTTCATAGCCTAAATGGCACCAGGACCCATAAGGAATTTATGGGCTTAATATTCTCTAGCATAAGTGTATCCTTTGTGATATGATTAAGTTAGCTGTCCTAAATGTACTAAGTGACATTAGTAACCTCTTTGATCTGGGAGACTCTATAAACTGTACAAACTATAATATGCAAAATATTTATGGCATCGGTATTCTAAATGAAATGAAAAACTTCTATTATTTAATACCTTATAAAATTTTAACATCTATTACCAAGGACCTTTGACATGAATAGGCTTTATAACCAAAGAAGCATAAATTACTTCAGTAGCCTCTATGATCTTGTTGACTCCTAATTACTGGGTAGTCTGAGACATGGTTTACCACTCTAACCTGAGTACCCCATTGGCTTCAGTAACCTCAATGTCCTTAGATGTGACTATGATTTGTGAAGCTTCTATGGACACCATAGCCTGTATAACCTGGGTAGACTCTATAACCTGCACAGCCTTTCTGTACTTTGTACCCCATATAACCTGCACAACATCTATGACCTATATATCTTTCAAGACATGAGAATATCCTATGTTGTTTTTATTTACAGGGTTTGATTAGACTGTCATTTTCAGGTCCATACTACTTTGCAGCCTCAGAATTCTAAATGCCCATAATATGCACTGTGACTTCTGTAGACTTCAAGGCCTGAGTAGCCAAAATGACATTAGAAGTCTCGAATGACCTGAAAAATCTATATGATCTGCATAAATTCTATTAAAAGCTTAATCTTTGCTTCCAAGTCACCTCTATAATTTATACAGTCTTTATGACATAAGTAGCCTATATAAACTTAGTAAATACTTTGGCCTAGGTAATTTCTATGCCTTCTTCAATATCTTAGACCCCAGTCTGTGTGGTCTGAGTAGACAAATGACCTGAATAGCCTTGATGTCCTGTACAGCCTTTACAATCTGAGTGTCTTAAAAATCCTCACTAATAACTATGGACTTAGTAGACACTATGACCTTCATAGCCTATTTTTCCTGAGTAGTATATTGTTTTAATTGCCCTATAATCTCAGTAGTCTCTATGACCAATATAGTTTCTCTGACCTGGGCTTCTACTATGAACAAAGTACCCTCTTTTACATGAAGAGCCCTGAAATTATGACATGATTAGATAATATGTCTTGCATTGCATTTATGACCCATGTAGCCTTTATGAACTGCATTGACACTATGACCTGTATAGACTTCAAGGTTTGAGTAGTCTCTATCACCTGCATTGTATCCATGGTCTATATAATTCCGTGCCCTATGCTGCACATAAGCAATATGGTGTAAATCATCTTCATGGCCTGAGTAGTGTAAATAACTTCTATAATATTGAAACCCTAGGAACCATTATGATCTGGTAGCCTCTGTGATCTGCGTTGACTCAACAAACTGCATAGTTACTGTGTCTTCAATGGGTTGTTTCTATGGCCTGTTTACCTTCTATGACTTAGGTAAATTCTATGACCTGGGTAGTTTCTGTGAACTACAAAGTTTCTATTTCTTGAGTATCTAGCAAAATATGCACAGCATATATGGCCAGCATATCCTCTATGACCAGATAGCCTCTATTTACTAAATGGTTTAAGGTATGTGTAAACTCTATGGAATGAATATTCTATTCTCTTGTAGTCCCTTAAAACGGGAGATGGATTTAACAAGGGTATTTTTAGGACCTGTGCAGCCTCTATGTCCTTTGAAGATTCTGTAGTATAAGCAAATTGTATATTTTGTGTAGCATCTATTTTAAAAGTAGAGATTTTTTCCTACCTTGTGTGATGTTACTAGGGTAGCTGCCACAACTTCCCTGACTCGAGTACCCTTGTGGAACTCAGTATCACTAGAACTGCCATAACCTCTGTGAGAAGAATAGCTGATATGACCTGTGCACCCTCTATGATTATGATCAGCTTTTAGGGTCAAATTAGCCTACATGACCACAATCAGCTCAATGTCCTGCATACTTTCTATAGCCTGAGGAAACTTTAGGACCTATGTAGACTCATAGTACTGTGTAGCATCTGAAACAGTAAAACCTCTGGACATTCATAGCCTCTGTTATTTGTGTAGCCTCAGAGATGTGCTTAACTTCTTTGCCAGGAAATCCTATATGACCTGTGTAACTACATAGCCTCAATAGCCTAAAGGACCTTAGTATCCCATATGACTTCAGACTCTACTCTTTTCAGAGTAGCCTCTATTGGATGAACAGTTTACATGACCTCATTAGACTCTAAAAACTGCAGAGACTGCTTGGCCTGTGTAACCTTTATAACCTGAGAAGCCTAAAAGATCTTACTAGATCTATGACTTGCTTATACTCTATGACCAGTAAAAACTACATGGCATGAGTATCTCCTATGAAGCACATGTCCTGTGTTCTGTCCTGTCATCCTTTAACTAGTATGATCCTTTAAAATTTATGACTTGAGTATTCTCTATATCCTGTCTAGCTTCCACCACCAGAGTACTATATCTTCTGCACACCTCTGGAAATTCAATGACCCAAGTGTTCTCTAAAACATCCATAGTCTCTTTGACTTCAGTAGCTTTTACAATATGTATAGCCTCTCATCTCAGTAGCTACTATGATCTGCCTAGAACCTATGGCATGAGTAACCTCAATTGCCTTAATACCTTCTAAAGTATGAGCAGTATTAAGGAATGTAGTCATTTTGAACACCATAGCCTGTATTGCCTATATAGCCTTTTATGGCCTATGGGGTCTCTATGTCCTGAGTAAACCCTTTGACCTATATTGTTTCTAGACTTTAGATACTTTGATATTCTTTATAGCACCTGTGAACAGAATAGTTTTATGGCCTGCAGTCTATGACATGAGAAAGTGTTACATTCTAAGTAACCTTTAGGACTTTCATGGTCATTATGACCTGTGGAACTTCTATGACCTGGATAACCTGAATGACCAGTGCAGCTCCTATTGCCTTCGTAGTTTCTATGGTCTCAGAAGCCCCCATAAGGTGCATTTTTCTATGACCTGAATATCTTCTACAACCTTCTTACCTTATTGCCTAAATATCCTCCTTATTTATATTGCACTCCATGATCTGTGAATCCCCTATGTCCTGCATAGACACTAAGGTCAATTTTGTCCCTATGACCTACAGAGCCTCAATGGCCTAATTCTTATGCATTCACATGTGTCCTACATATAATTTGTGACCCATGTCTCTATGTCCTGTGTAGTCTCTATGTCCACATAGCCTATATTACCCAATTAACTTCTGTACTTTCAGTACCATTATAACATGCTTAACCTCCATATACTTCACAGCCTCTGTGACCCAAGCAGCCTGAGTGGCCCATGTAAATTTTATGACCTAATTGACTTCTATAACCTAAGCATCAGATACAAACAGCCTAGCTGCTATAATCTAGGTAGCTTCTAGAACCTGGTACCCTTCATGAACAGAGTACTCTCTGTGGCCTGTGTCACTTCTGTGGCCTAAATTTTTTCCTTTACTTGAGCTTTCTATGAGTTAGCTAGCATACAAAATGTACAGAGTCCATGATGTTCTTAGCTTCTGTGACCTGAGCATCATCTATGAATTTCAAAGCCTACATGATATGCATAGCCTCTACTTCCTATGTACTGTTTATGACTTGAGCAGACTATGTACTCAGTAGATTGCACTGCTAAC
Source organism: Sciurus carolinensis (assembly GCF_902686445.1). Taxonomy (NCBI): domain Eukaryota; kingdom Metazoa; phylum Chordata; class Mammalia; order Rodentia; family Sciuridae; genus Sciurus; species Sciurus carolinensis. The sequence continues at coordinate 30,335 of NW_025920105.1, read as the reverse complement.
ATAACCTATATTATCTACATAACCTCAATGTGTTTCATAACCTCTTTGTTCTTTGTAGCCTGTATATCCTGTGTTGCCAGTATTGCCTGAGTTGTCTCTATAAATTTCCTTACATATAGTTCCTCTGCATATTTAATGTTTAGGTCCATGGAGAATTTATGTCCTGACTTGTCAAAATTCTGTGAGAATCCCCCAATTCTGGATTAGCCTCTATGATATGCATGGACTTTGTAACCTGCACACCTCTGATTTTTGTTGCTTCCATAGTGTGAATATTATTGGTGTCCTGAGTAGTCTCTATGAACTGTATCCACTCTATAATCTAAGTAGTCTTTATGGCATTAGTAATCAAAAGGATCTAAGTACTTCTTTGACCTGCTTAACCTCTATGATCTGTGTAGTTTTGGTGGTCTGAGTATTTTTGGTGGCTGAAATACCCTCTATGCCATATCTCTATAGCCCCTTGTAACTTGAGCAACTTTCTTGATGTGCATAGTTTCTGTGGACTGAATATGCTCTATGAACTTAGTAGCCTATATGTCCTGGATAAGCTCTATGTTCTAAGTTGCCTGATTGATGTCCTCAATCTCTATGGTCTGTGTATCCTATTTGAACTACATTGCCTTTATGGTCTGAGGAGTACCTACAACCTGAGAAACATTCTTGTCCTACATACTTTCCAGTTCTTGTGTGACTTCTGTTAACTGCATAGCATATGACATTTGAAGCTTAAATGACTTATTTTTCTCTACAACACCATTGTCATTACAAACTTCTAAGTCTCTGTGACTTACATAGCTTCTATCATCTGTATTCTCTCTATGTAGTTAATAGAATCAAGGCCTGAGTAGCCTCTCTGACTGGTTACATCTCTATGACTTACATATTCTTTATGTCCTGAGTATCCCAAATTATTATAGAGAAGGCCTCTATAAATTGAAATAATTTGATGACCTACATAATAACATGACTTGTGTAGTTTCCATAACAAAGTATTCATTATTACTTTCATAGAATGAGTTCCTGTGTAGTTAACAGAGTTTGAATATGCTCTATGATATGAGGAGCCTAAACTACCTTAGTATCTCCTGCATTTTACTTATTGGATCTATTGCATGAGAATCCTCTATGCCCCTATAACCTTTATGAACTGATAGTGTCCATGAACAGTGTAAGTTCTATGGTCTGGGTATCCATTATGATGTACAAAGCCTCTATAGCCTGCAAGATTATGTAACTGGCAATGTATCTATAACCTATATAACCTTTATGTTCCAAATTTCATAAATGACTTGAAAAGTCCAGTAACTTTAATAGCCTCTATGACTTGTTAGACTCCGTGTCCTTAGTAAACTGTATAAACTATATAATCTGAATGACTTGAATAGTTCCTATGGAGTGAGCAGCACCTATGACCTGAGTAGCCTCTATTAATTGTGCAGCCTTGATGACATGTGTAACCTTTGATCTGAGTAAACTAAAGGACGTGAGTATTTCTTTCAAGCATTGAATACACTCCTTACAATAGAACTATCATAATGCAATCAATTTATTTCTGACAATTCTCAGATTATATTGCACATGGGCTCTTAGGGGATTACAAATTTTAAAGAATGACAATGGCCCTATGACAAGCATAGGCTTTATGGCAGAAGTAACCTAAAGATCAATATCTGTATGACCTCAATAGGCCCCATGATCTCCATCATTTTTGTGTCTTGTAGAGCCTTGATAAACTGCATAACTTCTCAGATCCTCATGTCCTCCATGCCTTGACTAAATTCTATGTCCTGTATAGCCTTTGTAATCTGCATAGTCTCTATGACCTAAATATCTTCTATGGTTTCCATAAACTCTCTCTGTGAACTGAGTACTTTCTAGAAACTGCATAGTCTGTGTAATCCATACACCATCTTTTGTTTCCTGTATGTCCTGAAATGATTGCACAACCAACATACCCTTTAATACCAGCATACCCTCTATAAACTGCATAGAATTTGCAAGACCTGAGGAGCCAAAATGACCTGAATATCTTCTGTGGTGAGTATTCTCTGTTGTGTGTGTATCCTCTATGGTCAGAGTAGATTCCATGAATAGCATAACTCTTTAACCTGTGCGGACACTGAACTACATAACTTCTATGTTGTGCACAGGCTGTATGACCTGCAAACACTTTGTAGATTGAGTAGCCTAAAGGACCTGAGTAGCATCAATGTCCAATGTCACTTCTATGAGCAATTTATCTTCTATGACTTATTAACCACTAGAACTTCATATACTTTATGACCTGTTTAAAGTCTGTGGCATGAGTATCTATGATGGCCTCCATGCCTTTCATGGCCTAGATAAACTCTATAGCCACTCTAGTCTTAAATATTCACTTATACACTATGGCCTCAGGGGTGTGAACAATATGAGTGATGACTGTGGCCTTAGTATGCCAAACAACATCATTAGTCCCTATGATCTTCATTGTCTTTATAACCTGAAAAAGCTCTATGGGTTTTGTGGCCTCTATAGCCTGAGCAGCCTCATTACCTCTGTGGGCTGTATAAACTGCATATCCACAAGTAAATGAGCAATGCTATGGTCTGAATATCATCTATATACTGACTAGCCTCTATTTCCTCTTACCCTCTGTGTCCTGAATAGCTTCTATAAACTGAGAAGTATCTAAGGTTTGAGTACCACCTATGAAATTTGAAACCTCTATGACTTCTGTATTCTTCATGGATTGGGTATCCTCTGTGGCTTGCATGAACTCTATGGCTTGAATAACCTCTATGACCTTCAGAGTCTCTATGAACTCCAAAGTCTCTTAGGCCTCAGTCATCTCTAAGATCCGCAAATCCTACAGGCCTGAGGAGCCTCTGTCTGAGTGGCATTAGTGACCTACATAATCTCTGTGATCACATACTCCCTGTGACCTACCTATCTTCTATAGTGTTAGCCAACAGTGTGGTCTTTTTAGTCTGTATGATATGTGGGGCCTTTGTTATGTGGTTGGTATTGATGATATAAGTAGTGTCTACTTTATGAATAACGAAAATGACTTTCATAGTCTCTCTGATCTATGTAGCCTTTATGACTGTTGTAGCTTCTGTGATCTGCATATCCCCTTTTTCCTATGTAGCATCTATGAACCTAGTTGACTCTACTGCATTCAATTACTCTAATACTTGTGTAACCTCAATTAACTGAGTAACCTAAAGGATCAGGGTGCTGCTACGATCTGAGTAGCTTATAAGGTCAGCAAAGTCTGTAAGGACTATGTAGCCTATAATACCTGCAAAAAAACTTTGAATTGAACAGTTTATATCTTCTACACAGACTCTGTGTCCTGTGTAAAATTTGGCATGAATAGCCCAAATGACATTAGTAGCCTATATGACCTCAGGACACAATATGACCTGCATAGATTCGAAGACTCTACATCCTCCATGAATGATGCAGCCTGTATATTCTGAGAATTTTCTATGGCCTGTGTACCATCTATTATCTTAGTATCATCTAAAATGTGTGATTGTTATTATCTGCATAACCATTGTCACCTGAAGTGCTTAATTTACTTACTCTCTATCATCATATTAGCCTAACGACCATAGTTGCCTCTATTTCCTACATATCCTCTAATGCTTCAGAAGCTTATAAGAAATGGGAAGTCTCTACTGGATGAATATTTTCTTTGGTTTGTGTAAATATCATGGTATAGCAGTCTCTATGACTTGAGTAGCCTCTTTAGTTTGCACAAACTCTATGGCTTGCATAACCTCTGTGGTCTTGACAGCCTCAATTAACTAAAGAGGATTTTTTGACCATTTTATCCTCTTGGACTTATGTGACCCAAATGGTCTGAGTAATGTAAATGGTATTAACAACCCCTATAACCAAAGAGGTTTCTGTGACCTGTGAAACCTCTATGACTGATATAGTCCTTATCCTGAGTTGCCAAAATCATATGAAAAGCTCTATAAACTGAGGTTTTATACTACCTGCAGGGTGTCTATGATCTATGTAGTGTCTATGACCTTTGTATCACCTATCATCTGCATAGCCTGTATTGGGAGAATAGCCTCTATGAACTGCATTGCTTCCATTGCCTGAGTAATCCATTTGACTTGCATATAGTCTATGATCTATACATGCTCAATGTTCTGAATAACCTTATGGCCTGAGGCAATTTTATGATCTGAGTCTCCTATTAGAAGCATAAACTCTATGCCATATGTTGCCTTGTATCTCAAGTAGATTAATGACTTCAGTAGCATATATGGTCTGAGAAGCTTCTTTGGTCTGCATGTCCTCTTTTTGCTGAGTGCCTCTTGACCTGAGTAGCCTCTTTGGTGTAGTTTCTTTTACTATACTAGACCTGAATAGCGAACATGATCTGTATAGCCTCTATGAACTGAGTAACTCTGATGACCTGCATAGCATCTGTGACCTGCAAAATTTCTGTTTCCTCTGTACTCTATGATCTGAGTGGCCTATTTGAATTGAGTAACCCATATGACCAGCAAAACCTGTAATCTCTCCAAACTCCATGAATTCTGGTTTCACTCTGAGACCTGTATAGGAGATATGACCAAACTAACAACTCTGACCTGCATTGACTGTAAAACCTATATATCTCCTATGGCTTGAGCATCTTCTAAGATCTGAGTAACCCTTCAAATGGCATAGACTATGTTGTCTGACTAGTCCCTATTTTCTGTGTACCATTTATGCCTTGAGTATCCTCTACATACTGAACAGTCTCTGTGACCATGATAGCCTCTATGAGCTATGCAAATTTATGGCCATTATGACCTGCTTAAACTTTGTGACCTGTGTAGACTTCAAGAACTGAGTAGACTTTATGACCTTTATAGTCCTTATGACCTTACAAAGTTTTATTGCCTGTAAATCCTGCTTAGCCTGTAAATCTATACACATGTCATCCCATGAAACTTGTATTATCTGAGTGGCCTCTATAACATGTATAGGTAATATAAGCTGCATAGCCTCTTTGATCCCAGGAACTTCTATGACTTCTTCACCCTCTGCGATTGAATAGGTTATATCACCTGAGTAGCCTCTAGGAAATGTGTTGTCTCTGTACAAAACATTACCTCTGTCATCCACATGCTCTCTATGGCCTGAGTAGTTCAAATGAACTTAGTTGCCCCTTTGTCCTGCATAATCTCCATGACCTAATTAACATTTGGCTCCTATGTTGTTTTTATGATCTGAGTTGATCCATTGAAATTCATAGACTCTATATTTGGTTAACCCTTTATGAACTGAGTAATCTCTATGAACTCAGTAACCTCAATAACCTGTGTAATATTTATGAACTGTTTTAGGTTTTATGAATATCACTGTGATCTGCAAAATATCTATAGACTGTAGCTTTATAACCATAGCTACCTCTATGATCTGAGTAATCTAAATGATTTCAGTATCCTATTTTACCTCAATAGCCATTATGAACTTACTAACATCTATGATCAAGTAGACTCTATGACCTGCATATTCTCTGTGGCCTCAGTATGCTCTATGGACAGTTTGTTCTTCATAATCTGCATAACTTTTATAGCCGTACTACCTAAATGACTTGAGTAACACCTAAGGTCTTAGTAGCCCCTATGATCTTTGAGGAATTTATTACATAAGCAGCCACCATCACTTGAGGAAGTTATTTGACTTTTATAGATTATACTTCATAAGCATATTACCATCTATGATCTCTGTAGCTTCTATAACCCTAGTAGACTCTAAGACCTCCACAGCCTGTATGGCTCTTATACTACTACAACAGACATAGCCTCTAGGATTTGTGTTGCTTCTATGAACTTAATATCTTCCATATCCCAAGGTCTCTTTAACATGCCTAGTATCTATTGCCTTAGTAGACTTTGTTTTCTGTAAACATTCAAAGACCTTAGTTTCCTCTTTGAACTGTTTACCCCTTATGACAAACATGACTTCTAAGACTTGCTTAGAATTTATGTACTGTGCATTCTCAAATTTGCATATATTCTCATATATTCTATGGTCTACATAGCTTCAATGGAATGAGTCACTTCTATGACATAAACAGCAGCTATCACTTATGTTTTATTCCATGTTAGTGTAGCAATGATGACATGTATAGACTACATACGCTGCACCTTTTCAACAATCTTCATAGAATTTATGTCTTGAGCATTTTTTTTATTTCATTAGGCACTATGATCTTTGTAGGTTCTCATACTTTTTACAGTATATTATCTTTGCAGTGCATCCCCAATGACATCAAGATCATGTATATCCTGTTTATTGTTATGACCTTTGTAACCTCTAGGACCTGCATGCCTATAATTAACTTTGATACACCACTATCCTTTGCATTTTATGTGACCTGAGTCCCTCTACAATCAGCATAACCTCAATTATATAGTTACCTTTTCTGCACTAAATTGCCTGAATGACCTGAACAGCCATATGGCAATAATAGCCTTAAAACAAGCTTTTCTGTCGTAAATAGTCTTTATGACCTGAGAGGCCAAAATGAACCTAGTAGGCCCTAAGCTCTGCATAGCCCCAATGTCCTGCATAGTCTACATGACTATGTATACTCTAAGATTTTTCTAAATTCTGTTAGAAATAGCCTTTTACCTGGAAAGCTTATATAAATAATATACACTTATTAACTGAGTATCCTCTCAATTTCCATACCCCATATAACCTGAGAATCTTGAATGATCCTGAATATATTGTGTTTCCTAAATTATCTGAGTACCATCTAAGATATTTGTAGCCTAAATGATCATAATGTCATTTATGACTGTGTATTCACTATGATCTTGGTAGCCTCTATAAATTTGGTAGTTCCTAATGCCTAAGAATTCATATTTATATTCCATAAATTTGGTAGTTCGTAATGCAGCTTCTGTTATCTTATTACTCTATGGCATGAGTAGTTTATATGTCCTTTATAATCCCTATCATCTGAATAGATTCTATAATCTGATTAGCTTCTATGTTAGCCTCTATGAAGCAAGTAGCCTCTAAAGTTTCAAAAATTCTATGACCTTCATATCATCAATTTTTGATCTACATATCTTGTATTTGCAACCTGTAGAGCTTTTATGACCTCCATAGCCTCTCTGGACTGAGAAACTTCTATTGCCTGCATACTCTCCAGCAATTGAGTACCCTCTATGAACTGAATATTTTCTATTACCTTAGTAGAAATCATAGTCTTTATAAATAAACAGCTTCTGTAATCTGCTTGGCATCTATGATATGAGTGGTATCTATGACATAAGTAGCCTAGATTAAATTAATCACCCAATGAAGATTTTAGACTGTGTGAACTGAGAAGTTTCTATGTTCTAGTAGCTTCTATGCAATGTATACAACCTATGACTTGCATAGATTTTAAGAACTGTGTAGCCTGTATGACTTATGTATCCTGTCTGATCTGCATAAACATTTATGGGTTTGTTAGTCTAAAACATCTTATTAACCTCTTTGACTTGCACAGTCTATATAACTTGAGTAACCTCTATGTCTTAGGTGCCTGTATGACCTGAAGCTTCTATGAACTGAGTAGCATGTATGGAGTGAATTGTCTATATTTCTGATTAATCCTCTATGACCAGAACAATTTCTATGTTACTTAGTAGCCTCTATCTAGAGCATAAGCTCTCTGACCTGTGTAACCCATATGTCCGCAGTATCTTATAGGATTTAAGTAGCATATATACAAGTGTGTAAAATGTATAAGAGCCTCTGTGACCAGCAGAATCTTTATGTTCTTCATAGTTCTTATGGCCTATGTAAACTCTATCACCTTCATAAAATGAAGTTGGTGTATCTTAAATGACTGGAGTAGCCTGCATGTTTTCATTGATCTGCATAGACCCTGTTACCTTCACAGTCTGTAGGACCTGAGTAAATACTGAGGCCTTTTCAATGCATTATTCATTTTCTATTTAAGAACATTTTAGCCTAAATAACATATGTATATCCTTTGACTTTAGTATCCACTTTAGCTTTTAAATATCTGTGACCTCAGTAGTCAGTATGACCTCTGTAGTCTCTATGACCTACAGCCTATTAAGTCCTCCCTAGCTTCTATAACATTGGTAACTTTATGACATGAAAATCCTTAATGACTGTTGTATCATTAGGTCCTGTATACTCTGCAGACTAAATAAATTTGGTAAGTTCTATTGTCTAAGTAGATTATATGGCTTTAGCTACTTACACAACTCTATGATTGAATACTTCTATTACCTGAAAATCTTCATGGCTTAGTTTTTTAAATGTTCTTAGAAACCCCTATGGCCTGTTTATCTTCTTTGGCATGAGAAATCTAAATTACATTAGTACCCCCTATGACATATGTAGCCTCTATAAATAGAATATCCTCTGTGAAATATGGAGACACTATGATATGTGTTGCTTCCATGACTTGGGTAGTCTTTATAATTTATTAAGCAATTATTAGCTGGCTATTTTTTAAGACCAAATAAGGCTCTGTCTTTGGTTACCTCTAAGACCCACTTAAAATTTTTGCCCTGATTAGCTCTATAACCAACATAGCATCTACGTACTGAGAAATTTTATCAATAGCAAAGCCTCTGTATCCTACAATGCTTGTATGACCTGCATAGATTCCGTGGACTGTGTAAATTCATTGGTCTGTTTATCTTCTATGAACTGAGTAACTTCTATGAATAGTGAAACCACCATGACCTGCCTCTGGTCTGGGTAGCCTCAATGACCTCAGAGATTCTATGGTCCATGTAACATATCTGAACTATGTACCCTCTAAATGACTTAATAGCCTATGTTATCTCAGTAGCCAGTTAGATCTTTGTAGTCTCTATGAACTTCAAGGTCCCTATGAATTGCAAACCCTCTGTGATTTTTGTAGAGTCTTTGACATTTGTAACATCTATGACTTATACACATTTTATGGCCTGAGAAACCAAAATGACCTTAGAAACCCTGTGTGACCTGCATGGTCATACTGACTCCTGAGGTCAAAGATGTTTCAAAGATTTAGTGGATTCTGAGGTCATAGCATATACACAGGTTTAGTCATCTGTATGACTTGAGTAGACTGTATGAGCTGCATAAACTGAATCACCTGAGTAGTTTCTATAAACAACCTTCTATCTTTGGACTTATGACCTTCCATTGCTTGTGTATTTCTTTGATCAGAGATGTCTCTATGTATTGAGCAAAACCTTTAACCACAAGATTTTTATATCCTAAGAAGCTTCTCTGATATTTGTAGCCTCTATGACCTGCAAAGCCTCAAAGCCTTCAATAGATTTTATGATCTGTAGGGTATCTTGAATTGTATGTTTTATGATTTACATCACTTCTATACCTGAGTAGCCTATATGGTCTAATTAGCATCTTATATCCTTTGTAGATCAGGAGACCTGCAAGACTTTATTGTATTAGTAGAACTTATTATATGAGTATATTTCCAAATTTCAAGCATCATTATAACTGCAACTCCCCTCAGAATTTATTAGGCTGACTTGAGCTTCCAGAAAGTCACTTCAGTGGAACTTTCAAAGATTCACTTACATCCAAATTCCTTCTAAATTGTTTCTGCTCCTTCTCAGAGAAATAGCCAACTTTGTTAACAAACTTCTGTGATATGACAGCAAATCCTGAGACAACTGAGTCATTCCATGTGGAAGAATATTGTCAAGATTTCAGATTCTGTTATGTGAGTGCACTTATTTTTTTACCCCAGTGCGGGGTTCTCAGTCTTGAGAACCATGGGTCCCCGTACACTCATTATGCTTGTACAGCATGTACACTCTGCAGACAACTCCTGAAGAAACAGAAAAACTGATTTATGGCACAATAATGTCAAGTCCCCATGGCAAACATAGACAAGTCTGGTCCTGACCGTTTCTGAAAAAAATTCAAGGCAAGTGCCAGTTCAGCTGTGATGATGTAAGAGAAGACCACTTTTGTCAGACTCACGGTCCTGTTTTTTTTTTTTTTTTCAAGAAATTCGATTCCAACATCTTCACCCACTAGATATGGAGCTGGGTTGTGTTGAGGGCATGGCCCATCTGACCTCTGAGAGATCCAGCTCCTTCCATGACAGCTTGCACCACCCACCAAGTCCACAAGGTGGTGCAGTTTGTGTTTGGGTTCATTAGGAATGCTGGCCACCTAGACAGCTGTATCCTCCTGCTAGCAGTTGGCTTACAGGGTCTAGTGGCACAGAGAGGGACAGATGGGTGCCCGAGGATGCCAAGATCACCCAGCATGCCACTGAATCAAGCAGCATTGCTCTGGGACTCTGCTTCTACAGGCCTGGTCTCACCTGAGATATTGCTCAGTCAGGACACTTCCTACATCCCTCCCAGTCACAAAGAGTGAAGGCAGTTGACAGCTGAGAGTAGGGTTGCATAAAGTTCAGGTGTGTGGTTTAGATGTTGATTGATTTGAAAAATATCACACAAACTCTGGGTTCTTTTATTTTCCCAGAATTCCAAGAAAGGGGGTAGATGGAATCTGTGATATTTGACTTCTAAGAGGAGTTGTGGTGTGCTGTGATACTTTGAAAATAGAGAAGGGAGTGAGTATCAGAGCAGGTGTGATGTAGGCCAGGAGCGAGCTAGCAAGGAAGCATAGCTGCTCTGTGCATGCTCCACCTGCAAGGTCCAACCACATTTGCTGCTGCCTCATAATTATACCTTGCCCAGAAATTATCTTGACCTTAGTTCCCAAGAAATCTTCAACTTACATTTAGATGCAGAAATATCTGGCCAATCTGCCTTGACATAAAGGCTAATTCTCTTGACTTGACTGGTACCCCCAGAACATAAGGCCCTCTGTAATAATGACTGGGGTCTTTTTAGCAGCCTTTGGGTTATGCAGACTGTAGGTAAGTGTCACAGTCCCTGGCACAAATATGGACCAGGAATGTGAAACAAGTGCCTGATACTGAAGTGAGGAGCTCCATTTTCCTGTGCATTGTGTCATCTTGTCACATGTATTATGCTGCATGGAGAAATTGTACAAAGTTTGTAAGCTGAATATTTTTATGTATTTTTTTATTATTATTGTATACAAATGGGATACTTTTTGTTTCTCTATTTGTACATAGAGTCAAGGCATACCATTTGTGTAATCATATGTTTACATAGGGCAATGATGTTTGATTATTTTTTTCCTTCCCCCCTCCACCCCTCTTTCCCCTCTATACAGTCCTTCTTTTCTTCATTCTTACCGCTTTCCTTATGCCTAACCCTAAACCTAACCCTAAACCTAATGCTAGCCCGTCCCACCCCCCATTATATGTCCTCATCCGCTTATCAGCGAGATCATTCGTCCTTTAGTTTTTTGAGATTGGCTTATCTCACTTAGCATGATATTCTCCAATTTCGACCATTTGCCTACAAATGCCATAATTTTATCATTCTTCATTGCGGAGTAATATTCCATTGTATAAATATGCCACAGTTTCTTTATCCATTCATCAACTGAAGGGCATCTAGGTTGGTTCCACAATCTGGCTATGGTGAATTGAGCAGCAATGAACATTGATGTGGCTGTATCTCTGTAGTATGCTGATTTTAAGTCCTTTGGGTATAGGGCCAAGGAGTGGGATAGCTGGGTCAAATGGTGTTTTCATTCCAAGCTTTCTGAGGAATCTCCACACTGCTTTCCAGAGTGGCTGCACTAATTTGCAACCCCACCAGCAATGTATGAGTGTTCCTTTTTCACCACATCCTCGCCAACACCTATTGTTGCTTGTGTTCTTGATAATTGCCATTCTAATTGGGGTGAGATTAAATCTTAGGGTAGTTTTGATTTGCATTTCCCTTATTACTAGGGATATTGAACATTTTTTCATATATCTGTTGATTACTTGTACATCTTTTTCTGTGAAGTGTCTGTCCATTTCCTTAGCCCATTTGTTGATTGCATTATTTGTATTCTTCGTGTAGAGTTTTTTGAGTTCTTTATAGATTCTGGAAATTAGTGCTCTATCTGAAGTATGGTTGGCAAAGATATTCACCCACTCTGTAGGATCTCTCTTCACATTGCTGATAGTTTCCTTTGCTGAGAGAAAGATTTTTAGTTTGAATCTATCCCAGTTGTTGATTCTTGCATTTGTTTCTTTTGCTATGGGAGTCCTGTTAAGGAAGTCTGATCCTAAGAACAACAAGTTGAAGATTTGGACCTACTTTTTCTTCTATAAGATGCAGGGTCTCTGGTCTGATTCCGAGGTCCTTGATCCATTTTGAGTTGAGTTTTGTGTAAGGTGAGCGATAGGGGTTTAATTTTATTCTATTGCATGTGGTTTTCCAGTTTTCCCAGCACCATTTGTTGAAAAGGCCAACTTTTCTCCATTGCATATTTTTGGAAACTTTGTCTAGTATGAGAAAATTGTATTTATTTGGGTTTGTGTCCATGTCCTCTATTCTGTACCATTGATCTACCTGTCTATTTTGGTACCAATACCATGCCATTTTTGTTACTATTGCTTTGTAGTAGAGTTGAAGTTCTGGTATTGCATTACCCCCTGCTTCGCTCTTGCTACTGAGGATTGCTTTAGCTATTCTAGGTTTTTTATTCTTCCAGATGAATTTCATAATTGCTTGCTCTATTTCTGCAAGGTACATCATGGGATTTTAATTGGAATTGCATTGAATCTGTATAGCACTTTAGGTAGTATAGCCATTTTGACAATATTAATTCTGCCTATCCAGGAACATGGGAGATCTTTCCATCTTCTAAGGTTTTCTTGAATTTCTTTCTTTAGTGTTCTGTAGTTCTCATTGTAGAGGTCTTTCACCTCTTTTGTGAGATTGATTCCCAAGTATTTTATTTTTTTCGATACTATTGTGAATGGGGTAGTTTTCCTAATTTCTCTTTCCAAAGATTCATCACTTATGTATAAAAATGCATTGGATTTATGAGCATTGATCTTGTAACCTGCTACTTTACTGAATTCACTTATGAGTTCTAAAAGTTTTCTGGTGGAATTTCCAGGTTCCTCTAAATATATAATCATGTCATCAGAGAACAAGGATAGTTTGAGTTCTTCTTTTCCTATTCGTATCCCTTTAATTTCTTTGGTTTGTCTAATGGCTCTGGCTAGAGTCTCAAGGACGATGTTGAATAGAAGTGGTGAAAGAGGGCATCCCTGTCTTGTTCCAGTTTTTAGGGGGAATGCTTTCAGTTTTTCACCATTTAGAATGATATTAGCCATGGGCTTAGTGTAGATGGCCTTTATAATGTTAAGGAATGTTCCCACTACCCCAATTTTTTCTAGTGTTTTGAGCATGAAGGGATGCTGTATTTTATTGAATGCTTTTTCTGCATCTATTGAAATAATCATGTGATTCTTGACTTTAAGTCTGTTGATATGGTGAATGACATTTATTGATTTCCGAATGTTGAACCAACCTTGCATCCCTGGGATAAAACCCACTTGATCGTGGTGCACTATCTTTTTAATATATGTTTGTATGCGATTTGCTAAAATTTTGTTGAGAATTTTTTGCGTCGATGTTCATTAAGGATATTGGTCTGAAATTTTCTTTCCTCGATGTGTCTCTGTCTGGTTTAGGTATCAGGGTTATATTGGCTTCATAGAACGAGTTTGGGAGGGTTCCCTCCTCTTATATTTCATGGAATAGTTTGAGTAGTATTGGAATGAGCTCTTCTTTATAGGTTTTGTAGAACTCGGCTGAGAACCCATCTGGTCCTGGACTTTTCTTTGTTGGTAGGCTTTTGATGACCTCTTCTATTTCATTGCTTGTAATTGGTTTATTTAAGTTGTGTATGTCCTCCTCGTTCAGTTTTGGTAATTCATATGTCTCTAGAAATTTGTTGATGTCTTTGAGGTTTTCTGTTTTGTTGGAGTATAGATTTTCAAAATCCCTTCTAATTATGTTTTGTATTCCACTCGTGTCTGTTGTGATGTTTCATTGTTCATTCCGAATTTTAGTAATTTGAGTTTTCTCCCTCTTTCTCTTTGTTAGTGTGGCTAAGGGTTTATCAATTTTATTTATTTTTTCAAAGAACCAACTATTTATTTTGTTAATTTTTCCAATTGTTTCTTTTGTTTCGATTTTGTTGATTTCGGCTCTGATTTTAACTCTTTCCTGTCTTCTACTACTTTTGGTATTGGTCTGCTCTTCTTTTTCTAGCGCTTTGAGCTGTAGTGTTATGTCGTTTATTTGTTGATTTCTACTTCTTTTTTTGAATGCACCCAAAAGAAATAAATCTTCCTCTAAGTACTGCTTTCGTAGTATCTCAGAGATTTTGATATGATGTGTCTTTGTTCTCTTTACTTCTAAGAAATTTTTTTATTTCCCTCCTGATGTCTTCTGTTATCCATTCATCATATAATAGTGTGTTATTTAATCTCCAGGTATTGGAGAAGTTTCTGCTCTTTATTCTGCCATTTATTTCTAATTTCAATCCATTATGATCTGATAGAGTACAAGGTAGTATCTCTATCTTCTTGTATTTGCTAACAGTAGCTTTGTGGCATAAAATATGGTCTATTTTAGAGAAGGATCCATGTGCTGCTGAGAAGAAAGTGTATTCGTTCTTTGTTGGATGGTATATTCTATATATGTCCGTTAAGTCTAAATTGTTGATTGTTTTGTTGAGATCTATAGTTTCTTTATTCAATTTTTGTTTGAACGATCTATCCAGTGATGAGAGAGGTGTGTTAAAATTGCCTAGTATTATTGTGTTGTGGTCTATTTGATTTCTGGAATTGAGAAGGACTTGTTTGACGTACGTGGATGAGCCAATGTTCGGGGCTTAGATATTTATGATTGTTATGTCTTGCTGATTTATGCTTCCCTTAAGCAGCATGTAATGTCCTTCTTTACCCCTTCTGACTAGTTTTGGTTTGAAGTCCACATTATCTGAAATGAGGATGGATACTCCAGGTTTTTGCTGTGTCCATGGGCATGGTATGTTTTCCCCATCCTTTCACCTTTAGTCTATGGGTATCTCTTTCTATGAGATGAGTCAGTTGCAGGCAGTATATTGTTGGATTTTCCTTTTTAATCCAATCTGCCAGTCTATGTCTTTTGATTGATGAGTTCAGGCCATTAACATTCAGGGTTATTATTGTGATATGATTTGTATTCCCAGTCAATTGACTCATATTTGTTTTTGACATGATTTGGTTTCTCCTTTATTTGGCTATTTCTTTAGGCTAGCGCCTCCTATTGCTGATTTGCATCATTGTTTTTCATCTCTTCCTCATGGAATATTTTGCTGAGAATGTTCTGTAATGCTGGCTTTCTTTTTGTAAATTCCTTTAGCTTTTGTATATCATGGAAGGATCTTATTTCATCGTCAAATTTGAAGGTAAGTTTTTCTGGGCATAAGATTCTTGGTTGGCATCCATTTTCTTTCAGGGCTTGGTATATGTTGTTCAAGGTCCTTCTAGCTTTTAGGGTCTGGATTGAAAAATCTGCTGATATTCTTATTGGTTTCCCTCTGAATGTAATTTGATTCTTTTCTCTCGTGGCCTTTAAAAGTCTGTCTTTATTTTGTATTTTAGGTATATTCATAATAATGTGCCTTGGTGTGGGTCTGTTGTAATTTTGTATGTTTGGAGCTCTATAAGCCTCTTGTACTTGGTTTTCCATTTCATTCTTCAGATTTGGGAAAATTTCTGATATTATTTCATTGAATAGATTGTTCATTCCTTTGGTTTGTTTCTCTAAGCCTTCCTCAATCCCAATAATTCTTAAATTCAGCCTTTTCATGATATCCCTTAATTCTTGTAGATTCTGTTCATGATTTCTTACCGTCTTCTCTGTTTGGCCAACTTTGTTTTCGAGATTAAATAATTTGTCTTCAATGTCTGAGGTTCTGTCTTCCAGGTGTTCTACCCTATTGGTTATGCTTTCTATGGAGTTTTTAACTTGGTTTATTGTTTCCTTCATTTCAAGTATTTCAGTTTGCTTTTTTTTCAGTATCTCTAACTCTTTATTGAAATGATCTCTTGCTTCCCATATTTGGTCTTTTATCTGTTGATTGGTCCAATCATTTAATACCTGCATTAGCTCTTTCATCTCCTCCTTCAATGCCTGCATTTGCTCCTTCATCTCCTCATTTGCTTCCCTGATTGTTTTAATTATGTACATTCTGAACTCCCTTTCTGACATTTCTTCTGCTGTGCTGTCATTGGGTTTTATTGATGTTGTATCTAGGTTTATTTGGGACATTTTCTTCCCTTGTTTTCTCATATTGGTCAGCTGTCAGTGGGACCCTGAGATACTGCAGATTTCCTCTATTGACTTATAGTGTCCTGGTAGATTTCCAATGTATCACCTCCCAGCCTTCAGTAGCCTGATGTCTTGGAGAAATTTGATAATGCAGTGCATCTGAAGAAAGCTGCCCCTAGCCCCCTACTGGTTCCAGGGTTTGGAGCTGGCTCTGTGTGGAAAGGCTCTCACTGGGGGCCTGCACCATGCAGCTGGCCTTGTGGGAGGAGCCCACCGCCAGAGTGTGGAAGGCTACCTGGGGAAGACTCTAGCTGCCCTTCCCTGCTCTGATAAGCCACCCCTATCTGTGCCTGCCACCCAGGCCGAACTTTACCCAGTGGGCAGACTCACCCGTGGCTCTATTTCAGTCTGAGTCTCTCAATGCCTTCCCTTCTTAACTCCTGGGTTCTGGAGCGACTGGGGATGCAGTCACCCTCTAGGCCGCCATCTTGGAGCACCCCATGGAAAGAACCTGTGGCCGGAGTGGGCAGAGCCACCTGAACAGGTCTCTGGCTGCCCTGCCCTGATCCCAGAGGCTGCTTGTGGATCGAAGCTCTCCATTGGTTCAGGGACTTGTGGTTGGCTCTATGTAGAAAGCCTCTCACTGGGTGGTCTGGTCCAAGAAGCTAGCCTTGAAAGGCACCTCCCACTGCCAGGGTCCAGGCTACTTGGGGAAGTCTCTGGCTGCCCTATCCTGGTCCCTGAAGCTGCTTGGTGCTGGAGTACGCTGCGCTGTGCTTGCTCCGGGACTTGGAGCTTGTTCTGGTCCTGTGAGTTGAATATTGAAAAGGGAGGAGCTCAGAATTTTCCTGTGGGGCATGAACTGCAGAAATATGTTGGAAATTAAAAGCTAAATTCAGTGAACAGACACACAAAAGTTTTTTTATTGCTAATGGTCTTCTAAAAAATGCCAGTAGACCCATCCGTTTCAAAATAATATACCAAAATAGCAAGAAGAAATTGAGACATCTTTTCTTAAGAAAGGATAATAATTGGCAATACCTCAGCTTGCAAAGGACAAAAATGCTTTTGCAAATTCATGACTTTCTCATGTTTCTTGCAATGTGTAGCAGATTATAGGTATGGTGAGTGTGTTTTTCTAACACATGACTTATGAGGAAAGACTTTCCTTACACCACCTCACCTTTGCCCCAGTACCTCAATTTACTCAAATAAAAAATTGGAAAGCCAACTCTGAATGATGACTCTCCAAATAAATGGCACTTATCATCATCAGAGAGTGAAACAAAATAACTCTCTACTGATATGCATAAATGTAGACTTGATATGTCTGAAACCTGAATCTATAAATCAGAAAAATTTTTAAAGAAACTAAAGTGCTTATGGGAGTCATTGACCAACAAAACAAATTCTAAAGCATTTCTAAAATACAAAATATGGTTTTTCTCTTTTGAAGTTATATGCACCACAAAGTTGTCACATGCCTAATATCTCTGATTTTATTTTTAAATGTAATCTTTTTCAAATTGGTATTCTTTCTGATGCCTTACCCATAAAAAATAAGTAAAACAGTTCACACAGATCTCTGGACAAGATGAGACTTCTGCATCCTAAACCCAATTATACATAGCATGGCTTAAGAATATCAATCAAAATGCATTCTACTGCCATGTACAAATGAGTAATATTAAAGAATAAAACTAAAAAATTCAGTGAAGTAGTATAAAAATGCTTCTTTAGAGTTGTGCTTGGGCCTACAATGAAACAGGAAACACAGATTTTTAATACCAACTGTATTTCCTGAGTGAAATCAGGAAAAACTAAGTTATGTATACAGTTCAGATTCACTCAGTTCTTTTAAGAAAATAACATCTTCCCAATGCTAAGTTAGCAGAGTGAGAAAATGCAATGCCAAGAGCAGCTCTTTTTTGTCATCAACTTTGGTGTCCCAGCTGACTTTGAGGTTGACTTCTATGTCCCTAGGTGTACCATTTCCTTCATGTGGGCATAGCACTCTTCTTGTGCTTAATTTGAATAGGAATGTCCCTGCCCTCATGCCACCTTTTGAGAATGTGTGAAATCACACTGCAGGGCATGGACAAAAGTGAGAAGATTCACTAGCACTTGCTGAACATGAAGAGGTTCTTTTCCTTTTTATAATCCAAGGTCTTGACCAATGGAGCACTAATGAGTCTCCCCATGCCTGGTGGAACTGCATAATCATCTTTAAGTCATTTTCCAGGATGTCCACAAAGCCATCATTTCTCACAGTATCCCCCTCAGCAGGGGCCAGGGAGAATCACATTTGAGCTAAAATCTCAACTCCTCTATTTCCATCTTCTTGTCAGTGGTAACACACATCAAACGTGGGGCTATGCTCCGCCTCTGGTTAAAGTTCTCTCTGTGACTGACCCATTCTATTGGATCAAAGACATAACTGGGATGTGTGGGTCTCCATGGCATTTTTAAGACAAATTAATGATTTTCTTTGTCCTCTGCAGGACTGCAGGCAGCTCTTCAAACTACCTCATTCTTCCCACAGCTGTTCACTGCTTAGAAGTTGGTGATGTTCTGTAGCACTGCAAGTTGGTGATGTAGCATAGTTACTGAACTAGTAAAGACTGGAAAGTCTGATGACTGATCATTTCAAATAACCTACCTGGTTTTCTGGGTGACCTACTCAAACATCTATTCTTCCCTGTGGGGGTACATATGCCTTAGGGAAAACATGCAAGGACATGTATTTGAAAATTCAGTGGACTTTAATAACAAAGAATATTCAGATGCCTGCCTCAATAGAGATAGACCTGTCAGCAAGTAGTGAAAGGACAGGTTCTCTGTGTGATTTTTACTGGAGAGCCCATTGAGACTGTGCATGGTGTGAGTTAGAGTGGTAACCTGAGAGGAGAGATCATGCTCTGGGGACCCCAGAAGGCCACAAGTTTATGACCAGAGGCCTGGAAGTTGTCCTGTACTCTTGGTGCCACCACATACTGCAGCATAACTGAAAGCCAAACTTGGTGCAGGATTTAGCTGCAGCACCTCCATCATGATGTGGTGGGCAGAAGGCTGGCTGCAGGACCCAGCACAAGGTGGCCAACAGATGCCCAGCAGAGCTGTTCAGGACAAGAGAGGGAGAAGACCATGTGGAATGAGAACAAGAAAGGGAAGAAGAAAGAGCAATGGGACCAGGAGTCCAGTGGTAAGAAGAATGAAGGGGGGGTAGGGAAGAATGGAGGGATTCAGGATTCAGGTCAGGGAAGCCTCCAGTAAGTTTTTCTAATGAGGTTAATTACTTGAAATTATTAACTACAATTCTAGGCCCCTACATTATATATGAGAACTACCTTGCAATTTGTGCACATTTAATAAATATTGAATATATTAAAAGTTTTATAACACAATTATGGAAAATAGGTCACACATAAAAGTGTGAAATCAATGACATGACATCAGCACAAACAAAAACAGTATTATCAAAGACTGCAATTCAAATAGAATGTCTTAATAATAGAATGAAGTCTAAAAAAGAATTAGCACAATGCTGCCTATGTTGCTGTCATTAAGAACTGAACTGTCTACCCAGTGAATGCAAAGGATGCATATAACCTGTACTCACACTCATGTACATTTTATAGTTAGATACATAATATTTTAAAGATACAGCTAGATTTTTACTCCAGAACAGTTCAGTTGACAAAGTACAATTTATTTGAATATATGATTCTGGAGGTCAGACTTGTAACTATCCAGCTTGTAAGTATATTCCCAGTGACTAACAATGTTTCATAGTTAAGTGACTAATGGGACAAATGAAAGAAATCACAGATAAAGTAACATACTTTGTTTGAAATCTTCATATGAAGCATAACTTCATTAAAGACAAAATCTTAGGCTGCGTAGAGTAACCCATACCTATAATCCCAGCAATCCAAGAAGCTAAGTCTGGAGGATCACAAGTTTGAAGGCAACCTCAGCAGCTTAGTGACAATGTGCCTCAAAATACAAAATATAAAAAAGAGGAACTGGAAATATAGTTCGGTGGTAAAGTGCCACTGGATTCAAAGTACAAAAAGAGAATGAAAGATGAAAGTGTCTTAGGACAAATGAATGAGAAGTGCAAAGAAACATTCAAAGAAAGAATCTGCTAGTTGTTTTTTAAAAAAAATGAATATGGTGTCCATTATTAAATCTCCTGATTCCTGGTTTTCCTCTGATAGCCATGAAACAGATCATTATTACATATAACATAACTTAGGATATTCCTTGATTTGTTTCAAAGCATAAATTTATTCCCAATTTGTACATTGAAAAAGTACCATGTGTTATAACTTCTGGGAGAAAGACAGACTATAAAATTTGGGGAATCCAATGAGTTTTCTAATTTATATAATCACTCATCACAAGTTTCTACCCTGCTTTCAAATAGCTGCACTCTTCCAAAAACAGAATTGAAAACCCCTACTAAGAAAATTGAATTTAAATAGGATATGGTCTCATAATCAAGAATAAGTATTTAGTTCTTATTTTTAAAAAATCATTATAGGAAGATACAACTACATCACAAATGGAGTCTTTAGCCTTTGAACACAGATAAACCTCAACTTGAAAAATAACAATGTAGAAATCAACAGTATATAAAATACTTTTACTTGTATTTAGTTTTAAAAGGAATCTTATTTTGCCCTTAACACAAACAGGTAATTAGAAGTCAGCAGTTAGAAGTGAGGCTAAAAAAGCCAGATTTTCTGTCCTCCAAGTCTGAATCACTGAGGTGAAACCACACCACCTTTCTACAATTAAAATTTAGATAATGATTTTCAGACTTTCTAATAGGCTACTTAGAGAGAAATTTTAGGATCATGGCAAAACTGAGCAAAAGATGGTAGTGCTGCATATCCCCTTGCCCCCCACATAAGCCTAGTACCTTCACACTTGAGTTTTAAAGAACAGAAAAGTATTTTTAAATTTTATAATCAAAACTGTGAAATAATTAATAGTATTTTAATTCCAATTTCTTAGTAAGAAAAGCAAATTGAAGGCTACTGATCCTCACTTCCAAACTCTGTTTCTGGATGAAAATCACAGAAACCAACAAGAAAAATCTGCCCAATATCCTTCAACTCACTTAAACCACAGGAACATTACCACTCCCAATACTCCTGCATCTCCTTCAAACAACTCCTACTATGAAGTAAATAAAAAGATGCTAATCCTAAACTTAAATTAAAAAATTGCAAATCCAATCACATTCAGAAGTCAACCCAAATACTCCTGCCATGTAAACCATGGAAGGGAGAAGCTTCCCTTTCACAGGGACAAGCTAAATCAATTGTTTGAACACCTCTGCTCCATTCTCAGCTGTCTGTATTTTGGTCTTTTATCTTATCCATTATAACATAATCTTACATTTTTCCTTCAAAGAAAATTTTCCAGTGTTCTTAACCCATTCTTACTTTTCTAAGCTGTTGTACTTCTTTCACTTCAGCATCCTTACAATTTCAGAATCACTTCCCTCTAAAAATGGTAACTTTCCAAATTCTAAATCACAGCCTCACATGTGGTTATAACTCCACAATTGTGCAATTCAACTGGTCACAAGTTTACTTTAAACATAAATCTAACAGAAATTCATTAAAATAAAATATCTATGTACACAGTTCCACTTTTAAAGGAAACAACAGACACACTGGCTATCATGTTGAACAAAATAGATTTTGAAACATTCCATCCTCCCATAAGGGGCATGTCTGCTCCACTGCATAAATACTTACAAATAAAATATGCCTCCATATGCACTGACTTTTCTGCATATATCAGTACAAGAACATCTGTTTCTCCTCCTACTCCTTATTGCTCATTCCATTTTCTTTCACATTGGCATGGTATATAAATTTTTTCCTCATCACTCTGATTCTAGTATGCCAATATCTCATAACATAGTCTCTTCAAAATCACCATTTGTATGCTAATGTCTTTCAAATCCTATCACCAGCATATGTTCTCATCTAAATTCCAGACTATGAATCAACCTATAATTACATTTTCAATTGCTTAATTAAAAATATTTAAGTAAAACCCCAAAATTAAAATAAACCCTTTTCAAAACCAAGCTTAATTTCTTCCTTTCACAAACCTTGATTTTTTATTTATTTATTTATTTATTTTTTTACGTTTACATAGGGTAATGATGTTTATTATATTTTTCCCCTCCCCCCCACCCCTCCCACCCCTCCCACCCCTCTTTTCCCTCTACACAGTCCTTCCTTCCTTCATTCTTACTGCTCTCCTTAGCCTAACTCTAAACCTAACCCTAAACCTAATGCTAGCCCCTCCCACCCCCCATTATATGTCCTCATCCGCTTATCAGCGAGATCATTCGTCCTTTAGTTTTTTGAGATTGGCTTATCTCACTTAGCATGATATTCTCCAATTTCGACCATTTGCCTACAAATGCCATAATTTTATCATTCTTCATTGCGGAGTAATATTCCATTGTATAAATATGCCACAGTTTCTTTATCCATTCATCAACCGAAGGACATCTAGGTTGGTTCCACAATCTGGCTATGGTGAATTGAGCAGCAATGAACATTGATGTGGCTGTATCTCTGTAGTATGCTGCTTTTAAGTCCTTTGGGTATAGGCCAAGGAGTGGGATAGCTGGGTCAAATGGTGTTTCCATTCCAAGCTTTCTGAGGAATCTCCACACTGCTTTCCAGAGTGGTTGCACTAATTTGCAACCCCACCAGCAATGTATGAGTGTTCCTTTTTCACCACATCCTCGCCAACACCTATTGTTGCTTGTATTCTTGATAATCGCCATTCTAATTGGAGTGAGATGAAATCTTAGGGTAGTTTTGATTTGCATTTCCCTTATTACTAGGGATGTTGAACATTTTTTCATATATCTGGTGATTACTTGTACATCTTCTTCTGTGAAGTGTCTGTTCATTTCCTTAGCCCATTTGTTGATTGGGTTATTTGTATTCTTCGTGTAGAGTTTTTTGAGTTCTTTATAGATTCTGGAAATTAGCGCTCTATCTGAGGTATGGTTGGCAAAGATATTCTCCCACTCTGTAGGCTCTCTCTTCACATTTCTGATAGTTTCCTTTGCTGACAGAAAGCTTTTTAGTTTGAATCTATCCCAGTTGTTTTACAAACCTTGATTTTTGAGCACAGCTATTCTTTGTAAAATTAAAGTAATTTGACTCCTTTACTCTTTAAGTTTTAGTTGCTTCATTACCATTATGAAATTAATATCTAAGTACACCCTAGAATCTGGCCACAATGTATATTCAATAATACACAAAATTTCTAACAGCATGCCCAGGGCATTTATCTCAGAGAGTAAGGGGATTGATGGAAGTAAGAGTAATATACAGAACATGGCCAGTGTTTCTAATAAGAAGTCTGGTATTGAAGTAAAAACCAATACCACAACTCCATGAGAAGTGCCAGTGATAAAGTCAGAGAAACAGAGTGCAATTGAATGATTGCTGGAGGAAAAAACATAATATCAGACTTGAAAAACTTGAAGAGTTAGCTGAGAAGTGCAACTGGCATTTAAACCAGAGGAAAAAAATCAGTGCACAGAAGATGTACAAGTAGGTATAAAAAATCAGCTGTGGGGATGAAGCTGGAGATATACACAGGAACAAAATTTTTTTCACACTTAAAATTTTGTAAAATTTTATTTTATTAATTAATTTACTTAAATTTTGCAATAAACCAGATATTTTGTCCTTATCAGTTATACATGACAGTAGAATGCTTTTATACATTTTGATAAATTATAAATAAATAAAGTGTAATCTCATTTTTCTGATTATACAACTTGTATGATCACATTGGTCATGCAGCCATATATGTACATGAGGTAATAATGACTTTCATTCTGATATCATTTATTCCTCCATACTACTTCTCCTCCTTTCATTCCCCTCTACCTAATATATATAAACTCCACTCTTCCCTATTGCCTTCCTCCACTTAATGTGAGATAACATCCACATATCAGGACAAACACTCAGACTTTGAGTTTTTTATTTTGCTTTATTCCCCTTAGCATGATATTCTCTAACTCCATTCATTTACCAGCAAATGCCAGAATTTCATTCTTCTTTAAAGTTGAGTAATAGTCCATCACATGTATTTATATATTACATTTTCTTTACCCTTTCATCTATTGAAGGTCATCCAAGTTGGTTCTATTGCTTAGCTGTTGTGAATTGAGTTGCTATACACAATGTGCCTGTGTCACTCTAGTATATTTGTTTTAAGTTATTTATATAAAAACTGATGAGTGGTATAACTGGGTCAAATGGTGGTTCCATTCCAAGTTTTCTTAGGAATCGCCATGCTAATTTTAATAATGGTTTCACTAATTTGCATTCCCACCTGCAATTTATGATTGTAATTTTCCCCAACATCCTTGCCAACATTTATTGTTGCTTGTATTTTTGATAATTACCATTCTGATTGGAGTGAGATAAAATCTAGGAGTACTTTTGATTTGCATTTCTCTAATAGCTACAGATGTTGAAAAATTATTCATATATTTGTTGATTGATATATACCTTCTTCTGTGAAGTGTCTATTTATTTCCTTAGCCCATTTTCTTGATTGGGTTATTTGTTTTGTTGATGTTAAAGTTTTCAAGTTCATTATATACCCTAGAGATTAATGATTTATTTGAGGTACATGTGGTAAAGATTTTCTCCCAATTTATAGACTCTCTGTTCACATTATTCATTGTTACTTTTGCTGAAAAGAAGTTTTCTAGTTTCAGTCCATCTCATTTATTGATTCTGGATTTAACTACTTGTGCTTAAAGGTCGTGTTAAGGAAATCAGATCCTAGGCCATCATGGTGAAGATTTGGGCCTACTTTTCTTCTATTAGAAACAGGATCTCTGTTCTAGTGCTTAAGCCCTTGATCCACTGTGAGTTGAATTTCATGCAGTGTGAGAGATAGGGTTTAATTTAATTTTGCTACATGTGGTTTTACATTTTTCCAAGCAGCATTTGTTGAGTCAGCTGTCTTTTCTCCAGCTAATTTTCTGGTGCCTTTGTCTATTATGAGATAATACATTTATGTATGTTATTTTCTATGTCATTCATTCTGTACCATTGGTTTACATGTCTGTTTTGGTGCCAATATCATGATGTTGTCATCAGTATATCTCTGCAGTATCACTTAAGGTCTGGTATTGTGATGTCTTCTGCTTCACTTTTCTTGCTAAGGATTGCTTTTGCTATTCTTGGTGTCTTATTTTTCCTAATAAATTTCATGATTGCTTTTTCTAGTACTATGAAAAATGTCAATGGAATTTTAACAGGAATTGCATTAAATTTTTATAGTGCTTTTGGTAGTATGGCCAATTTTACAATATTTGTCCAGTCCATCCAGGAGCATGTGAGGACTTTCCATCTTCTAATGTCCTCAATTCCTTGCTTTAGTATTCTGTAGATTTCTTTGCAGAGTTATTTCACCTCTTTTGTTAGTTTGATTCCCAAATATTATTTTTTTAGGTGATTTTGAATGTGGTAGTGTTATTTATTTCTCTTTCAGTGGATTCATTATCAATATATAAGAATGTGTTTGATTTGGGGGTATGGTTTTATATCCTGCTACTTTGCTAAATTTATTAGATCTAGAAGTCTTTGGTGGAATTCTTTGAATTCTTCAAATATATAAGAATATCATTAGCAAATAGTGATAGTTTGAATTCTTCTATACCTTTTTGTCTACCTTTATTTTCTTTTTTTTTTTCCTAATTGTTATGGTTACAGATTCAAAGAAAATTTTGAATAAAAGTGATGAAAGAAGGCATCCATGTCTTGTTCCAGTTTTTAGAGGGAATGCATTCAATTTTTTTCTGTTTACACATATGTTTACCTTGGGTTTAGCATATATGGCTTTTATAATATTGACATATATTTCTATTATCCCTCATTTTTTCTAGTGTTTTGAACTTAAAGGGGTGCTATACTTTTTCAAATGCTTTCTATGCATCTATTGGATGATCATATGATTCTTGTTTTTAAGTCTATTGATACAATGAATTATGTTTATTGATTTTCACAAGCTGAAACAACCCTGCATCCTTGAGATGAACCATACTCCATTTTGGTTCCCTATGATTTAAACGTGTTTTTGTATAAAATTGACAAGAATTTTATTAAGAATTTTTGTTTCTGTGTACATGAGGAATCTTGGTTCGAAGTTTTGTTTCCTTGATATGTCTTATATGGTTTTGGCATAAGGGTGATGTTAGCTTTATAGAATGAGTTTGGAAGGGTTTCCTCCTTGTCTATTTCATGTAAAAATTTTACAGTTGTTGGTGTTAATTCTTCTTTGGAGTTCCTGTAGGACTTAGCTGTCTGGTCCTTGGCTTTTCTTTATTGGTAGACTTTTAAGGGTGTTTTCTATTTCATTATTTGAAATTTTGTCTAAATCATGTATGAAATTCTGATTCAGTTTATGAAGGTCATATGTCTCTACAAATTTGTTAATGTCTTCAATATTTTCTATGTTTTTAGTACAAATTTTCAAAATCATTTCTAATTGTCTTCTTTATTTCAGTTGTGGTTATTTTGATATTTCTTTTTTCATCATTTATATTACTAATTCAGTTTTCTTTTTTTTTTTTCTTTTTGGTAGTGTGGCTAGGGATTTATTAATTTTATTGATTATTTCAAAGAACTAATTTTTTGTTTTGCCAATTTTCCAATATTTTCTTTTCTTTAAATTTCAAAGATTTCAGCTCTGATTTTAATTGTTTCCTATTTTCTACTATTTTTGTGTTGATTTGTTTTTCTTTTTCTAGGACTTTTAGCTGTAATGTTAGGTCATTTATTTGTTCACTTTTTCTTTTAATAAATTAACTCACTGCAATGAATTTTTCTCTTAGTACTGCCTCTGTAGTGTCCAAGAGATTTTGGTATGTTGTATCAGTATTCTCATTTACCTCTAAGTATTTATTTATTTTATCCTCGATTTATTCTACTATCCATTCATCATTCAATAGTCTATTTAGTCTCCATGTGTTAGAGTAGCTTCTATTTTTATTTTATTATTTATTTCTAATCAGTCCATTATGATATGAAAGAATGCAGAGTATTATCTCCATTTTTTTTGTTCATGAAGAGTTGCTCTCTGGCATAATATGTGGTCTATTTTAGATAAGGATCTATGTACTTCTGAGAAATGCATTCACATATTGATGGATGACATATTCTATATATGACTGTTTAGTCTAAATTATTGATTGTATTATTCAGTTCTATAGTTTCTTAATTTAGTTTTTGTTTAGATGATCTCTCCAGTAAGAGAGTTGTGTTAAAGTCACCCAATATTATTGTGTTATAGTCTTTTTGATTCATAAAATTGAGGAAGGTTTATTTGATATATATACATGCTCCATTGTTTGGGGTATAAATATTTATAATCAATATGTCTTGCTGTTGTATAATTACCTTAAGTAGAATAAAATGAACTGCTTTGTTTCTTCTGAGTAACTTTGACTTGAAGTCCATTTTGTTTGATATGAGAAGGGACACTCCTGCTTATTTACACAATCCATATGAGGAGTATCTTTTTTCCCATTCTTTCACCTTCAGTCTGTGGAGGTCTTTGCCTATGAGGTTAGTCTTTAGAGACAGCACATTCTTGGGTTTTATTTATATTACCAATCTTCAATTTTGTCTGAGATTCTGTCTTCCCAATTATCTAGTCTGTTGGTGATGCTTTCCATTAAATTTATTATTTATTGATTTCTTTATTTCAAGGATTTCTCCTTTTTTCACACTCTTTAACTCTTTATTGAAGTGATATTTCACTTTCTGTATTTTCTCTTTCCTTTCACTCTTCATACCATCTTTTAATTCACAGATCAGATTAACTAAGTACATTCTAAACCCTATCTGGGTCATTTTTTTCTACTCTTTGGTTAGTGGATTCTCTTATTGGGGCATCTTCATTTATTTGTGGCAATTTGTTCCCTTTTTTCATGTTGTTTGTGTTCCGATCTTTTTGTATAGCCCTGAGTCAGCAGTGACTCTACCCTGTAGTTCTATAATGTTCTTGAAGATTTCCAGTATCCCACATTTAAGAGGGTGACTGATACCAATAGGGCCAAGTGCAAGTAGTATACAACCTCAAATCTAATACTCCCAGAAAGACATCCACTGCCTTCTCACTATAAACAGCAATAATTAGTTCAGCCACTCTCCACAATAAATGCAGAAAATGTGCCAAATATATTTGCATTCTCATATAGTGGACAAAGAAAAATCAGGAACTGTGCAGGACATGGTGTTCATGAGGGAGAAAGAGAGAAGCCAGAAGCAAAACTATACAGGAAGAGTGAAATAGGAATCAACAGACATTGGCTGTTAGGCAGAAAAAAGAAAGAGAATCCAGGGAGAGAGACAAGTGAAAGGAAAAGTACATATAAAGAGAATATAATTTAAAATTACAAAAATATACAGCAGAACTATAAAACACCATGCAAGTACCACTGTCCCATGCACCAGCTGCACACACACACACACACACACACACACACACACACACACACATACACACACAAACCTAGTCCAAGTATGGTGTATAGAGATATCATAGAAGAAAAACACAACAATAAAATAAATCTCTGTGCTGTCTGTGCCAGCATCTAAAAGCTGCTCAGTCCTTTCTCTGACTTCCCACAAGACTGTTGTTTCAGACAGTCCCTGGCAGATTCAGTCACTGTCTCACCAATCTGTGCCTCAGATATTTTTGGCTTAGCCATGTTGCAGTTCCAAGTTCTTAATTCCACAATAATTTGGAGAGAGATCAATAGGCATGAGCAACCCCAAAGAAGGCTAACTAGATGCTGGCAATCTGCACTTCCAAAAGGAAGATTCCAGGTACAACCAAACCCACAGGCACCTTGATGCTGAACCTCCAGATCCTGGCCAGTGTCGATAGATAGGGGCAGCTGTGTCCCCAGATGGAAGTGGAAGCAAACCAACTGGCAACCCAAATGAACCCTATGATCTGTCTGGCATTTTGAAATGGATGGGGTTTCATAAAATCAAGCCTGAACTTTCCCTGGCAGTGGATTTCTGGGTAGTGGTTGAATTGTTAGTAACAGGAGTCAGTGGCAGCAAGCAGAGGGATAACAGCAGCTATAGAAGTCAGCAGCATTGGCAAAAGGTGGGGCAAATATGGCAGCATCAATTGTGGCTGCAGCTGCAGGAGCACCCAGACAGAACACATCCAACTGATCTCCAGGGAACAAAGTGGCAGTGGCAGTGGCTAGCAACAGTGGTGACAGCCAGGTATCCCAGTCAGTGTGAAGGGTAGCAGACCTCTGGGGATGGCCACTGTGACAGCATCAACAGCACCAGTGAGGAGAGAAAATACCTTTGTGTATTTTCAGCTGTGCCCCAAGTGAAAACCTCTGGGCGATGGCAGAAGTTCCTGTGAGTACAGCGCCCAGAGAAAAAACCTTCAGAGTCTTCAGTGGTGTGAGCAGCAGTGTCACCCGGAGAATACACCTCCAGGCATCTGTGATATTAACCTCAGAGACCACTGAGCTCAACTCCCCAGAGAAGAACTCTGGGTGGTGGTGGCACATGAGTCAGAGTCTGGGAAGGTCTCTGATTAAAACAGATTTCTTTTGCCCTAAAAACCATGGAGAATTGTGATGTTAGGTATGCTATAAAGTATGATAATTATTTTGCATTTTGGAAAACACATCCAGCAGCAATGTGTATGATTGACCAAAAAATGTATTACAGACATAGAGAATAGTTTGATGGCTACTGAAGTTGTCCAAGCAAGAACTTAGGACCTTTCTGAATTGAACTGTAGGTGAGAGCAACGGAGAGTAAATCAGAGTACAGAATTCAAAAGTGTTATCAAAGAGTTTGTGTCTGGTCAAAAGAATGAAATAGGTTAGGAAAGTATATCTAATATGGAAACACTGATTTGTGGTTTTTCACACCGGAAACAAAGTGGTGTAACATGGGTTTGGGTGAGTATAAAAGGCAGAGAGGAAAAAACCTTTTTTATTAAGATTTGCATCACTATAAAGAAATAAACATGAGGATCCTTATGAAGAAT